>NW_010308938.1:0-36030 GCF_000700745.2 Antrostomus carolinensis
CCAAAACCTTGTCATGCAAACCCAATACAGGAGGGTTGAGTTTTTTGTTTGGCTGTTTTTTTTTAATTTGAAAATTTCTCCCATTAACAGAAATTATATTTGAAAAAGATGTGTACAGGTGAGACAGAGAAACAGTTTGTCAGAAATTGACTTCTTTCAAAAATCATTTTAAAAAGTTAGTTATTTCTTTAAAAAACCCTGCATGCCTTCATTCACTTCATTCCTATACTTCTCAAACTGCCCAATAAGTCATCCCTTCTAAAAACTTATGTCAAACCAGCAACATGTTCTACCCAATTCTAGCAATAGGAGTCCAGTGGAAAAGCAGCCCCGAAACAGACAAGCACTTTCCATACCCCCAGACAAAGGAAAAACAATTCATCTTCTGGAAAGTTGTTAAATATTAAGCTCAATGGCTTTTTGTTGTTGTTGTTGAACTAGCCCATCTAAAAATGACATTTCTAAGAACTGAGACTATACCTAAACTGAACAGCTTAAAACACAAATGTTGAAACTCAGCATTTCATAATGTTTAACCACCCTAAAATATGAATCAGTCAATAATGCCAAATAAGTCAGAGTCCCGCAACAGGAAGGAAAAGAGAATTGGGAACAGGGTCTGAAAAAGTTAAAGCAAATTTTTAATATGACTGTGATGTATTATAAAATATTTAAAGATAAAAGGTAAAAAAAAAAATAAAAAAATAAAAAAATAAAAAAAAATCAGTGGTCCAGTTGTAATTAATGATCTTTGAAACTACAAACATGTAATTTCTACACATTTCCTAACAAACCTTTTATTTAGCTATTGATGTCATTTTACAGATTCTCTCTCTGATAGCTTTTAATGCCAAACTATTTGACTGTGACGGTGAGAAAATCAGCTTTGAGTTTTCTCATTAAGAGTAATGCTGTGTTAGTAGCCAAAAACTTGAAAATGTGAAATGTTAAAATTTAACAAAGGGGAAAAGACTTGATTCAGCTTTAACAAAAAAGTCAAAACTTTAAGTTCGTCAGAAGGAGTAGTTTGTTACTATTTAAAAGCAAAAAGTTATAGGTGTTAAAAGGTCTATTAGGAGTTTAACAAATTGCCAAGAAGTTGAGGGTAGAAAGTAAAAAAGAACAGAGAAACAACTACACAGTCACCATTTGCAGGACAAGTCTAAGTTACAAAAACATTGGCTGCATCCTCTCTTAAAATACTTTCTTTTGACCAGTTTATTTTTTCCACTAGCCTCTTATAGTACAGCTTTAAATTTACTGTTCGTATTTTGTTTGGTTTTGAGATGTTTTGTTTGGGTCATCTCAGTTTTGGGTTTCATGGTGAGTAAGAAGGTATAAAAGCATATAGTATATACATACACACATGTACACAGTACAATTCTATTTATGCCAGTGACTGAAAGAACAAACTTCTTGCCAGACTTAATGGGATCAAGGCTTCTTGCTTAGAAGTATGGCAAAAGAACAAGAGACAACACTTAGAGAGGAGGTTCCAACTGGCTGTTTTTTTTTTTTTACTGTGAGGATAACCAAGCTTTGGAACAGGAGCCCAGAAAGGCTGTGCAGTCTCCTTCCTTGGAAGTTTTCAAGACCCAACTGGACAAAGCCCTAAACAACCCATTCTGAATGCAGTGCTGAAGCTGCTTTGAGCAGGAGGCTGGAGCAGAGACTTCTTGGTCCTTTCCAACCTGAATGATCCCGTGGTCACGATTCAAGAAGCAACCCTGAATTTGGGAGTGATGCTGAAGCTGAGGAATCAAGTTGGAGTTCTTGGGAAGGATTTGACCTTCCTGAGGTCACCTCATTGCACAGGAAATGTATGAGGTCTATCATCTGAGGGGACAGTTCAACCTGCTCTTTTTGGTGACCCTTACCCTCCCTCAGGGATGTACAGCCACAGTTTCCCATTCAACCTTTATATCAATATTTCCAGGTCCAAGAATTTAATGAATTCTCCATCCCAATGGCTCAATTTTATTTTTTTTTTAATTAATACATTTTTTTTACCATTTTCAATTTGTTCCAGTGATATATTCAATTCCTTTCATGGACTTAAAATTAACATTCTAGAGAACCAATTAAGACAAACAAAAGCTTAATTATTTTGCTTTAACTTTGATGTGAAATATTTTAATCTCCTAGAAGCATTCTAGAATTAAGTTTAGTTTTATATAAATTAACCTTTTTTTCCCCCTGAACAAAGCAAGAAATTTAGTTTCTTTTTTAATAAAAATAAATATTTTTTTATATATCAAACAGCACATTTTGAAACAACATATACTTTTAATTCTTGCAAGAATAATTTTAAAATTACATTAATTTGCCCTCATCTCCTCTCCCACATTCGGGACACAGGCTGAATGACTAAATAACAGGGTGCGGGGAGTGGAAGAGAGTTAAAAAAAATAAGAACACCCTCATAACATGAGTGCTAAGCAACCTTCATTACAGTCCACACCACAACTACAGTGTCTGTGCAAGCAATAGCCCAGATCATTATTACAGCCACTGCTGTGTGATATTATCTAAAATGTAGTAGCTTAAATCCACCAGTTCAGTCTCTTAGGCCATTCTCTAACAACAGCTGGCAATCATGATCCATGCTATTCAATACTGGAAATTACTTAATAAATGAAATAATCTCTGCCAAGGTCAATAGACAGGATGATAATACAGATATCCAAGGTAATATGAGGATAAAGAAGGGGGATCATCCAGGCTGCAACTCTCAAACACAACCTAGATAATTAAATGGGAAAAAAAAAAAGGAAATCTAGATATCAATTCTCCATCAAATTAAAATTCTCACGAGTGAAACAAGCATCTGAGTGAAACAAGCATCTTGAACACACTACAGGAAGAAGGTAAGAAAAAAAAATACAAAGAAGTGAAGCTGATACTTTCATAAAACACAACATCCTTGTTAGCCAACATCTCCCTCTCGATTCTCAAGAATCTTTGATAAAACACACTCAAGGAAGAAGCAGCATTTGGATTCTGCTATTTATTTCTGAAAATAAACTGCCTTTTGTGAATTTTTAAAGTCTGATCACAAAACCCTCTAAACCATCTTATATTCTCAGTCGATACAGGGGTGCACTCAACTAGGAGCAAGATTAGAAAAGCAAGATTCTGAGAAAAATGTCATAAGAGACATACTAGAGTTTGTACAGGTATAAAAAAAACCTCCAAAGAATCTTCAAGTATTTGCTCTGTAAAAAACTTGTAAGTGTGTTTGGAATTCACTGTCTATTACCAGAAGATATCCCATTCTAATGGACATTCGCTAAATCTTTCACTCTTAATGGAAAACCTTGTCTTTGGGGAACATACTTTTTTGACAACACTATTTCTTCAGAAATAAAACTCATCTCACTTTTATTTTAACAAAACAATTTTACTTGTACCTGGTTTTCTTCAAGGAAAAGGAATAAAAGGCTGTGAATAGGCTACCAAAATATCACAATCAGTAGGAACAACATGGTGTAATAAGTACCAGTTAGACACACCCCAAGCCATGCAACATTCCTCCTCTAGCAAATACAAATGAAGTCACCCTGTACGAGCTACCACTGTTATTCACACAGGCTATGCATTTGGTTAAGTTTTATGCAGCCAAAACTGAAGTTTTAAAAGACTAAATGACAACTACAAGTTGCTTCTGCCTCCTACATCCGATACTAAGAAGCAAGCATCAAGGGAAAGCAGGATACAGTTCAGGAGACATTAATTCAGGTGACAGAATCAATAGACAACATTTACTGGTCAGCAGAGTATCAGCCTTAGATTTGGGATCAAAATCAAAATTACTGACAACAGCAATTCAAATAATCTCACACACCCCCCACAGTGTTACTGGAACTTGCTGTCCTTTTGCATTATTTTCTTTAATGGGAGCTTTGGGAATTCACAAATACAGATGGGTTATTTCAGTGTTTAATTTTAGGCACCTGAACTTGTAATGCAGCCTTTTAGAGAGATTTATACATATTTTCCCCAGTTCACTAAACCTACTCAGAGTAGCAAGCAGAATACTTTCCAGCAAGCGTTTACAAGAACAAGCTTCACAAATATATTCTTATTCTGCTTTTGAAAGGTGAAGGCACATGTACACAGCAAGGCTCAGCACAACAAGCCCTAATGGTGATCCTCATTATATAACCTCAACTTAAAATTATGATGTCCAACTGAAAGACAACTGTTAAGAGATTCTCCCTGTCCCATGTATGATTTTTTTAGTTCCTCCTGTTATGGTTTTACCATTGATAAGCCTTCAGAATGCTCAGACCACGCTTGCATTGAGTTACCAATGCACATGATTTCAGCAAATCCATCACTGATATGAAAGTATTTTTTAATTTTCCATGGTCCCTTAGTATACCTACTGCTTCACCTATATGCCTGAAGCAAGATGACTACTGCTCCTACTTTTTTTTCCTCCCCTTCTTACTTTACTCAGTACTTGCCTAATCACATACCACTCCTGTTCAGAAAGCGGTATTACTTGCATATATTCCAGATAACAGAGCATTAATTCAGAAGGATTCTACATTCAGATGCAGACATGATATCACATACTGAAAAGTAAGCCTCTACAATTTTTATTTGCAGGAAAATAAAACTCTGTTTCCTGAAAGGCTCAAGGTTTATTCTACTCTTGTGTTTCTCAACAGAAGCTTTATTGCACTAGTCCGTGTGGTGTCTTTCCACAAGGAAACAAAGGCAGTGTTAAAGACTCATCTGAAATTTCTTATATTCAGAAACAGATTCTGTAAAATATTATTTATTTCCAGGTAGAACAGCATTTTCTTATTTTGTCTGTGAAACAGCTTTCAACCACGGAAATCCACTCATGATCTACAGGCAGGTTTTAAGGAAAACTCTACCATCAACCACAGCCCAGCTCCCTGCTATTTCCCCAGCCTCTCAGTCTCTACCCAGGAGGACTGTCCAAGCAACAGAATGATAAAATCACCTACCATGACATCATCTCAAACCTAGCTGTCTGCAGTAGGCACAACTCAGAAGGAACATAATTAATTGTTTAAATTTAGTTGTCAAGATCTATCAGGTATGGTGCTTTGCTCATATTTGGCATTAATTCAGATTTATGGGGGTTTTTTTAAACCCACATGCAAATTCATGATTTTTTTTTTTTTTCTAGAGAACACTGAAAGTATCCAAGAGATTTTGCTCCCTTGGTTTTATTAAAAGTGGTTTTTACACCCCAGCTCAGAAATTAAGTAAGTTACTGTGAATAAGCTGATCCTTGGCAAATTAATCATACAACTTTTCAACTTGCAACAAACCTAAGGTAAACTGACTCATTAGGAAACTACATTGCCCTCACTGTGAAGGTTTACCCAAGTCTTGAAAAAAAGAAAATTTTTCCTTGGAAGAATTTATCCCATTCTGCAGATATTCTACACCATTCTTTCGCTCATAGCACATCCCTCTTTCAAGCTTTTTCAAGTGACCATGTCCTTCCCACATTTCTTATCATCACTGAGTCAGAGGTTAGTAAATACATAAATATACATATATTTAGCTAGCTAGCTTTCTTCATTTACTGCTCCAAGTTGTTTTTTGGTTTAAGATTTCCATGTACATCAAGTTGCAAATGAATTCTAATAATAAACTATAGACTTTACAAGGTAATGTCCCCACTGGAATCCTATGTAACAGTATCAAGACAGCCATAGTTCATTAGCTTCATCATTATCTGTGTTCAAATGTTCATAAAACACAACGCTTCCTTCAGGAAAAGCCAGAATATTTTACATATTTTACATACTTTATTATTTAACATCATAACTTTAAATAAACTATTCTTTGGACTAACAAAACCTATATTATGCTACACACAAATTCTTGTCCCATATTGATGGGACAGCGTAGAGCCCGATAACGCTAAGGTCACCAGGAATAGATCATTTTCCAGGATCAGGCCCTTCAGCCCATTGAGGAACACTGCTAAGTCCCATAATACAACACTTTGAGCTAGCATTAGATGAACAATAAAAAAACAAAAACAAACAACAACAACAAAACCCCTAGATGCTTGGCTAGGTACTAGTAAGTACTACTGCTGTATTTTGATCTCTTCCATACACAGAGCTTACCACTGACTATAGCTGCATAAAATACATTCGATGGAAACTGGGTGCAGTGCACTTTCCTGCAGTTCAAAGACCTACAGGAGTTCTTCACAAACCTTTTTCTTGCCACACAAATGGTAATGGATCCTCTGAAACTATTAACAGCAATAAACTTCAGTTGATGTTTGGGTTTTGTGGGCTGTGGTATAATTTGTTACTGCTGCAGAAACATCTAGCCAATAGGCAAAAGGAAGCAAGGCTCACAAAGCTTAAGTTTGTGCTGACTACTGCCTTTCAGCTGCAAATGAACTTTCTTTGGCAGCAGCTCCTGAAGCTAGTAATTTCCCCTTGCAAAAGGAAGTACAGCTCTGTCTAAAATATACCAGATTATTCTCTGTAAAGGTTACCACGAGAAAAAAAAAAAATCCATGACAGTGAAATCCCTCACATGCAGGAGATGCATATCCTCACTGCCACCTTACTTTTCCTCAGATCATTCAAATCACCAGTTTGGGGTTGGGGCATACTCCTCTACACTAGAAATCGTACACTGAGGTGTACACAGTCACCAGTTTGGGGTTGGGGCATACTCCACTACTTCTGTGGAGATTTTGTACTTCTACACTAGAAATCGTACACTGAGGTGTACAGGCATATGGTGAAAACATAAGACGTGACCATAGCTGGTTTTCCAATGAGGGCACATGGCTCAGACTAGAAACACTGGGGCCTGGACTTTGGTCCCAATCCTGTGTCTGTAATTTGAGTTAGCCAATAATTAGATAAATGCAGGAAGAAGTACTGTGATATACAAAAGGTGAATCAAAGTAACACAAGTGGAAGTCTGAAATTCTGAATACTTCTATCACAAGCTCAGTCTTCACAGTTTTCAAAAGATGGTCTGGATGCTCAGCAAGCCTAGAAAACAAGCTGATCCATTTAGTTCAATACAGGGTAGGCATTTGTGCTAGAGGAATTAACAGAACCTATATTTCCAGACTGAAGTTTTAACTGTGAGAAAATAGTCCTTAGTACACAGTATCACAGTTGCTGCTACTTCTGATCACAATTTGCAAGCATTTTCTTATTGTTAAATTAACACTATTTGCGGTGTTCCAAATGTGCACACATGGCACTGTAGAATTTCCAACAGCTTTGAACAGTCTGCACAATTATGAGATGAAGTGCTGATTATGTTTTACTGTAATTGCTCTTTCTAGCAAATGCTTCAGCAAACTACAATGGTGCAATTACAATATGTTGATGATCAAGTCTTTCACATCAGCCTGACATTTGAGGAAGTTGCAGCCATTTTTATTTATTCTGTAAGGAAAAACTTGAACAATATAATTATTTCTCCTCCTTTTGTCACTTCAAAATCAAATCAACTTTTTATCCCAAAAAGAGTGAGACACTAAAAAAATTTAAGTCTGTACACCTTGACTTCCTGTTTTCCTACTTTTCAACTTTGTAAGCCCAAACTGAAGCAATTGATGGGAGTTCCCAAGAGTCCTCTCTTTCATGACAATCAAACTCAGTCAATAACGCTTATAATGGTTTCCACTAAACAGTGTTACAAATTTGATCTTGCCAGTTTTTAATGTAAATGGCAAGACGCTACTAATTCAACAGTTTTGCAAATAAAATACAATTGCAACTTGTAGTATTTTTTATTCATAGGATCATAGTCACAGAATAACTTCAGTCATAAAGAACCCTCAAGAAGACCTGGTGCAACCCCCTCTTAAAATCGGGGCCACATCTGAAGTTCAATCCACTTGCTCAGGACCTTACACACCCAAGGTTTGAATATCTCCAAGGATGGAGATTCCACAGCCTCTCTTCTTTCCCTCTCCATCTCTCTTGCAGAACACATTGTGCATCCCTTTGGCTTTCCTTTCCTATTTTATATCTGATTTAGACAGACACAACAAATACATTTTACACACTTATTTGGCCTAGAACTGCATGTTAGAGAGTCACGAAATGCATGAAACCACTTACTCAGAACCACAGACTGGCACTGTTCTGATTCTGTTTCAACAGAAAAATGTTCCTTTACTCTCAAAGTTTGCTTTCAGTATTAAGTCCCCATGCCAAATAAAATGCTTACTGTAAACAAAGCAGAAAATTAATACCTGTACAGTAATAAGAGACACACACAGTGATAGTAGTACAGTCTGCAATGGATTAAAATGCATCAAGAAGAAACAGATTGATTTTCTCAAAACATACTTGGTTTTCACAAGCAGTTTATATTCAACTTCAGCACGTGGCTCAACAATTTCTACAAAGACTGGAAAAGCAGGTTTAAGTATAATTTTCTCCACAACTTTTCTATGTCTTACTCATCTTCTAACAATGAAAACATTCTGTGTTGTAGTTACGGAAGAACAAGATGGAGGTTATCCCTACTAGGCTATGGGATCTTGTCATCTCTCAGTTCCATCAGGTGGAGCATTTCCCTCCAGTAATGGATGTGTGGAGAGAAGTTATTTAAAGGGTTATGAATGAAGTGTGCAGTCGAGTGACTCACCTAGAGATCTGAAGGGATTTAAAACACTGAAATAGATTTTTAAAAACACAAAATCCACATGCATTCTTATATTTTGATGTTATTCATTCTAGAAGCTTGAGAACACATTCTTGAAAAGATAGAAAAAGCAACTACTGTGATTAAGATAGGCTTGTTTCATGCAATAACCCTTCCTTATTTCTACAGCACCCCAGAACTTAATTTTATGGCATGTGCTAATTCAATTGCATTAAAATAAATTTCTTTTAAAAAACAAACAAGATCTACAAACCAGTTATTTGCAGATGGCATTCCAGTTTGAGATCCTGAAATTGCACCTTTTTCTGAAGTAAAGGACTATGTAATTGGACCAGGTTTGCTTGGAATAAGGAAAGTTCGAACTGATTTCTAATTTTATTCTATGTCTATTAGTTTCTCAACAAATATAAACTTTGATGACAATTCAAATGCACATTTTTAAAGAACAGATGGAAAACCAACCAGAATCCTTGAGATTTTTAATTCTGATCTGAACATCGCCCCTTCTTACTTTTCAAATTAATCTAGATTAGTTTATTCAAAATTAACAATTTATAAACCCTAGTTTACCATATGGACTGATCACAGCTAGAGCTTTATGTTCAACCATAAACACACAAAACTTGGGGTTTTTTTAACCCCTCCTCTATGCATAAAATTTCAAGATCTGCACTACAATTTCACCACAATGAAACATTTAGTAATCATATGCAAAGCCAGGAGCCTCATTCATTAAACCTTTTTTTGCAATAAATCCAAAGAAATTTTATAAATATTTTTCAGTAAAACAGCAACAGCAAACAACACCTCAAATTAATTTATAAAATCATCATTCAATTCAAATGTATAAAATAGAATTACTTGAATTCTTCACATGCATCTATTTAGCTTTAAAAAGGCAATAGTCCATTTCCTTCTACATTATCACCACCAGAACCAGGATGAATGTTTCCAGACAGATGTTAACCAAGACTTACATTAGAAAGGTTATTTTCTTTTTCCACTAAGAGTTGTTTTTAAAAGTCTAAGTAATAGTAGGGAAAAAAAAAAAAACCTTTAAAAGACTTAAATCCTTTTTCAATTGAATATTTAGGTGTAGACTGGTGTGATAATAAAACACTAAAATATGTATCAGCTGAAGCAACTTCTAGGTTGAAAAAACCTTGAAACAGAAGTGAATCACCTTCACTATGCAGTTGTACTAGGATTTTATACATTTGGAGTTCAGTTATTGAAAAGAATGAGGTTCTTCAAAGTCAGTCTTCCACAAGTCATCATTTCTATACATTATATACTCCCTCATGTCAGGAACAACCAGCCATGACATATTTGTTTGAATTATCTGGAGCCATCGTGAGAAGAATTTCTGTTACACCTGCTTAGCAATATTTTTCCAGGCCATATGCTCTCAAAATAGCCTCTTCTGTGTCAAGACAAGTATAGCATAATGGTTCACTAGAAAGGTTAATCAAAGTCTATTTGAAATTTGTTGTATAAATGTCCTTATATCATCAAGATATCTTTATATTTAGATATAATAATTTATGAAAGTTTTGTAGCTGGGGCAACGGTGACCAACATAGGAATCTCTTTTGTCCTAAATTGTTTGAAATTTAGAAAATGTAATATTTAAGAGTAATTTAAGAAAATGGATAGTGATGTTTTCTTTCATGTAGTTTCATGCACAAAGTATACAATATTCCTGTTCATATGACCACAAGAAACAAGGGCAAGCCTCATCATTCATGACTCCCAAATCCCAGAGACTATGATCGCTTTTGCTAAGAATGTATCACATACAGCATTTCCTTCAAACATTTCATTTGGGCAGCATAAACAGATGCAGGAAAAAAAACAAATCTCAAAAAAAAAAAATTGTCATGAAGATGTTTATTATCAGGGTTTGTTTTACCAGCATTCTTCCAACCTTTGAAAACCAACAGGAGGAAAAATAACACAATGTTTCAAGTACAAAGCATGATGTCCACAATGTAGAAAATTTTCCCCTTTGTTTAACTGGGTGCTGAAATCACTCAGTGTTGGAAATAGGCAGCTAACATCTGCGGCATTGTTTCAAACTTACTAAAAATTCAAATAGCAGGTACTCATTGAATTATTTGTTGGAGGTTTTTTTCACCATTACAGCAGTATTTTTTTTTACTATTCTTATATTAGTGATATAACTGAAAACATTGCCAGTGATTCTTTGGGGGGAGACAGTGGTCTGCCATCTCACCACCCATTTTAGCTTTCTTAAAATCAAGAATTACTTTAGAAATGTAAAGAAAAGGGTGAGATTAAGAGTGAAAGAAGCATAGGTTGTTTTAATCCCTGCTTAATGTTCTATGTGATGTCTCAGAAATTTAAGACATGCAGGACTTCTATACTGAAACAAGAAATTTAACTTACTAGAAGTATTAGCTAAGGATTCTTCTTCTGTATAAGGAGGCATTAAGTGGCTTAAAATGGGGAGTATTTTACTGTTTAAAAATATACATTGCTGAATTACACATAACCAGAACATTTACGTATAGATATAATTACTGATAGTCTCCAACTCTAAGGTGCATAAAAACTGCTCAAGTGGTCAGGTAACTGGTGCATTATATCCCATTTATGCTCTTATTTATTGTATCCACACATCACCCATATTTTAACTTTTCTACAAGATGATCCCAGTTCTAAAGAGCTTTGTATATATTTGGCATACCCTAGAATAACAGATCTATAATCTTAAAGCTTGATGGCAATATTAGCATAAGAGACTGTACTGAATCTGGCAGGGATGGAGTTAATTGTCTTCCTAGCTGGCAGACCTTATAGTGCTGCATTTTGGATTTGTGACTGAAGCAGTCTTGATAACATAGCAGTGTTTTGGCTATTTCTGAGCGGTACTTGCACATCATCAAGGCTTTCCATTTTTCCCTTCTCTGCCCCCACAGCAAGTAGGCTGGGGGTGGGTAAGAGGTGGGAAGGAGATACAGCCTCAACAGCTGATGTCAACTGAAAAAAAGGGATATTTTATGCTATTCCATATAAAAACTGAGGGAATGGGTTTTTGGGGAAGGTAACCATTGCTCAGGCACCAGTTGGGCATCAATCTACTTGTGAGAAGCAGTGAATGTTTGCCTTTGCATCACTTGTTCTTCTGTTTGTTACCCACTCCCCTCTTTGCTTATGAAACTATCTATCTTGAGACACAAGTATTCTCACTTCTGTTCTTTCTATCCTCTCCCTGTCCCACTGGGAGAGGGGAAGCAGCTGCAAGATGCTTATAGCTGCTGGCCTGTGTCAATCCACCACAAACACCTTACACAGAGATACCTTCCTTCATTTACACCAGAAAAATGTTTTCGATGTCCAGAGGAATTAATCACTTAAAATCACATTCTGTGTAGTTTGGTGCAGCACACCTTATAAAGAGTGAACAGCAAAAAGCATGTTTAAGTCTTATGAGCTTTTATTTTTTCCTTTCCTGACTTTTCTGCGAAGTCAGATAAGTGCCTTTTCCAATTAGATTTTGATTATTTAATCTAGCAGGTCCGTATTATTAAACACTTGCAGGTTTTTCCAGTAAAAAAAAGAGGAAGCTTCATCCCTAGTATGACTATTTTAGACAATATTCACAGACACGTAGAGACTTTGCTGTTCATAGATTAGCTAAATTCCCATAGAAGATGACCACATCTTTATGCAGTATACAGTGTGGCACATGCCTAGGACCTGAGATGTGCCAGGTGATTAAAACAGGTATGAGGCTGTGTGAAGTACATCACACTGACCTGCCTTTCCTGCTTATAAAATTCAAAATATTTAATTTAGCTCTGTTTTGTGCATCTCATCTGTGCCTTGAACAA
The DNA here is from genome assembly GCF_000700745.2 of Antrostomus carolinensis. Lineage (NCBI taxonomy): Eukaryota > Metazoa > Chordata > Aves > Caprimulgiformes > Caprimulgidae > Antrostomus > Antrostomus carolinensis. The sequence continues at coordinate 12,513 of NW_010308938.1, forward strand.
GACAAACATACCCCTGGAGAATCATAGAATGGTTTGGGTTGGAAGGGACCTTAAAGATCATCTAGTTCCACCCCCCCCTGCCATCAGCAGGGACACCTTCCATTAGACCAGGTTGCTCAAAGCCTCATCCAACCTGGCCTTGAACACTTCCAGGGAGGGGGCAGCCACAACTTCCTTGGGCAACCTGTTCCAGTGTCTCACCACCCTCACAGGGTGGAAGAACTTCTTCTCAATGTCTAATCTAAACCTACCCTCTTTCAGCTTAAAGCCATTTCCCCTTGTTTTGTCATTAACTGCCCTTATGAAAAGTCCCTCCCCAGCTTTCTTGCTGCTATAAGATCTCCCTGGAGCCTTCTCTTTTCCAGGCTGAACAGCCCCAACTCTTTCAGCCTGTCCTCATAGGAGAGGTGCTCCAGCCCTCACATCATCCTGGTGGCCCTCCTCTGGACTCGTTCTAGCTGCTCCATGTCTCTCTTGTGTTGGGGGCTCCAGAACTGGACACTGTACTCCAGGTGGGACCTTACAAGAGCGGAGTAGAGGGGCAGAATCACCTCCCTCTACCTGCTGGACACGCTTCTCTTGATGCAGCCCAGGAAACTGTTGGCCTTCTGGGCTGCAAGTGCTCATTGCCAGCTCATGTTCAGCTTCTCGTCCACCACCACTCCCAAGTCCTTCTCTTCAGAGCTGGTCTCAAGCCATTCATTGCCCAGCCTGTATTTGTGCTTGGGGTTGCCCTGACCCAGGTGCAGGACTTTGCATTTGGCCTTGTTGAACTTCATGAGGTTGGCACAGGCCCACCTCTCAAGCCTGTCAAGGTCCCTCTGGATGCCATCCCGTCCCTCCCTCCCATCCTGATCCAGAATGATCCTTTGTTCCTATTAAAACAACCACTTCACACCATATTACTCCCTTAGGTCAACAGGTTTAGATGAAGCTGGACCGAGTTACACATTCACACCACACTGAGACTGCTACTGGCATCTTAGAAAAGGAAGAGTTTCTTAAGATGAGCAGTTTCTGGGTGGTTTCCTGTTAAAGCACAATGACACAGTTAGCAGAGCAGTGACAAAAGGCATGAAAGACAGGAATTTCAAGTCTTTCAGAGCAATTCTCAACACTGGTACAGTCTCACTTTTTAGAAAGATTTAAAAAAAAATTTAAAAAAAGAGAGATTAAAAAAATATTGGAAGACAGCCTGTTCTGCAACCTTGTACTTTCTTCTTAAAGACAGGGGCAGGAAGAAAGATTATCTCCCCAACATCCCACAAGTACATTATCTTTATCACATTTTGTTTCTTTCCCTTTTTCCATGGTACAAGTGAAGTCTTTTCTCCCAGTAGTCTTGGGAGAAAAAAAAAAAGGAAATTAATAACTACACTGAACTAGCCACCTCACTCCTTTCCTCCTCCAAACAAATCAGTAATTCACTTCTAACACAGTTAGGAGTTGTGCTCTTTCCCAGTAAATCCAAGAGCCAAAACCACTCTCCAAATCAAAGCACCAAACTGCTTTTAACTTGACACCACCAGAAATAATTGTCTTTATTATATTGTCTTTAACACAAAGTCATATACTGATGTTATAGTAGCTTCTACAAATATTTGGTTGATTATACTACTGAAGGATGACCTCTCCCACCTCTGATCTCTTGCATTAACTTTCCTACTGTGATAAAACTTTTAATTTGAATTTGTAGCAGTAAATTTGCATTTATAGTTGAGAAACCCCTCTTCATCTAGGTGTGGAATTTCTTTCTCGAATAGAATATTCTATGAATATGCATTATTGAAATGATTGCTATTTGCAAATTTCAAAAGATAGAGCACAGATTACAATAACTATTGAAATTCTCTTTTAATGACTTAGCCCATTCTTAGGCACAAAACTTAATCTCAAAATGGGCAGAGGTATAATCCCCAAGGAAAAAAAAAATCTTTATAAATTATAGGAAGAATTAAAGAAAAAATCCATACATATTAAGCATGTAATTCTGAATCTGCTAAGTACTTCAAACACTTTTCTTACCATTAGGGCTTTTGTAGCACATTTTCATAATTCTCCATTTTAAAGAAAAAATGAAATATTTGTTTTAGGAAGTGCAGTGCAAAGCTTAATTCAAATTCACTAATTTTGCCTTCCCAGTAGGTTTCCAGTGCCTAATGCACTCACCTTCCTTTTTTTCTCCCGAGTAGAATACAGTGCAAATTGGAAAATGGAACCCTCAAACAGGTACGTGAATTCCTATGGCACCACTGACAGACAGGAACCTAACAGGAGAGAAAACAAGACCTTGCAAGAAGGCTAAAAATACCCCCTGTGACGGCTCGAGAGCCAGGGTCCCAAGCATGCTCCTTTTGTAGGAGCTTGGCTGGCTGTGTCCGGGGCCAGCTAATGGACAAGAACTGCTACAAGGAAAGTGCTGGAAGGAGTCTCAGTGGAGGCTTCCCCCAGATAACTCTGCTTCAAGCAAGGGCTCTCCTCTTCTCACTGAGGAGGCCCTACTGAGCCCTACCTGAGTCCTCCTGCAGCTTTACCTCATTAGGTACTTTGTTGATCCAGAATCCAACACAGATTTAGTTTGGACTTGCCTAGTCATTATGGACTCATTTAGAAACCAGGATCCTGGCTGAACCTGGGCTGTGTGTCTGCCCCTTTGGTGAGGCCACTGATTCCACCAGCCTGTACTGTGCTTGACTCCCAGTTCCCTTTCCCATGGGGAGCTACGTGACTTGAATCCTATTGCAACCAGGGAGCAGTCTATTATTTCTCTAGAGAATCATCGTACAGACATAAGACACACAGCCCAGTAAAGCATACCATAACTCCCAAAAACCCCTAGCCCTGGAAGCCAGGTCAGTTCTACCAAGGCTGGAGAGGCTCTCATACTACTGAAGCCTAAGACCAATTTACTGAAAGATATTATCTATCTAAATGGTGTATATACAACTTGACAAGGCCATTAAACCAGGAGGACTTGTTAACTTATTTCACATCAGCTCAGAAAGCATTTAATTTCTGAACCCCAGAATTTTTTTGGCTTTAAAAAAAATATATATTCCTTTCAGACTAAACCAAAAATTATTGCACCATAACTAGTATATCAAGGTTATATGAACATATATTTCCTCCCCTTCATCTTGGAGATGAAGTTCAGCCATTGGTGTAAAACTATTCCTGACTCATTTCAAAGAGTACTTATGAAGCCATGATTTATTTCCATAGCTTACAAAGCGAAGGAGAAACTGGTCAACTTTAGATGGCCAGAATATGATTAGGTATGTTTACTTTCCACATTTCACCAGCTAATTGCTTGAAGGAAAGACAAGAAAAAGAAGAGGAATAAAATCTTTAGTGCAGAATCTCTTCCATGTGGAAAAAATTCCTTTGAGGTATCAAAAAGAAATGGCAATCAAGTCAAGGACAGACTCAAGACACATTAATGAGGGAGAATGAATGGGGCATTAATACACTGCAGAATAATTTTAAAGTATCTGCAGGAATCTGGAGCCTATTACTTTGGCTACTGACAGCATTACTCCCTGACCTGGGCCATCACTGCAGCAGAAATTATACCTACAAAGAGTAAATAAGAAGAAGTATAAAGACCTTGGCTCAAAATATCAAGGCAATTGAAGCAAGAGCTAATATGCAACCAGGGAAAGAAGAAAACCAAAACAAAATAAATGAGAAAAACAAGGTAGGTCTGATGTCCATATTTTTAATTCTAAGATAAATCAGTACATCTTGAACAACCACCATGCCTCATCTAACAGTCAAAGCACACAGCTATTTCTAGCTAGCTAGTTATTCTTAGTGGATTCTAAAGAAATTATTTCACTGTGTCTTTTTTGTTTCACTCAGTGTTTTCCCATAAGACAAACTTAAGAAGTATGTTTGCAAAACTCAGAGTAACCTAATTTGCAGGTTAAATTAATACTCATGGACAGTATCTAAAAAAAAGATTCTCTGTGCAAAGTAAAAAAAATAAAAAATAAAAAACATGTGTTGCCTCCTATAGCATGAAAACACAGGTTACTTTTACAAGGCATTCAAGTTAAAGAGTATTATTGATTTAAAAATACATTTTGATCCCATTTTTATGGAATCCAAATATTTTATATTTGAGAATTAGTTTGTAACCGAAATGATAAATTAGACACACAATTATCCTTATACAGCTTATTTTTAAGAAGTCAAGGTACTTTCAGCATGTTCTGATCAAGACTGCACTTGTTAATGAGTTGTTTAAAATATAACACAGAACTACCAAATAATTTTTCCTACAAATGCCCAATTAAAAAACAAAAATGTATATACTTCATTGAAGTTCATTCCTGGATGACTCTAGGAAATTTATATAGCAAAGGAAAAATGGAACTTCTCACCTAGAAGTTCCCAGACTAATTTTTAAGTTCAAGAAGGTGATAAAGGAAGCAATATAGAAGAGAGAGAACCAACAGTGTTTGTATGTAAGAAAAGACAAAATTAACATTTTCAGAAAAAAAAATTGGAAAAGAAACTAAGTAAAGGATCTGTAATGGAGTTGAATCTAAGAGATCCATAAATAGAAGAAAGCACCAACAGAGTAAGAAAAGAAAAAAAAAATAAATTCAAAAGTGAGGCACCGAGACAGACTTGTATATTTCCTAAAGCAGCTGATAGATATACTGAGAATTCAGCCAGAGAAAGGTGCAGGTATACAAATCCCAAGTGCATTTTTTTTTTCTTTTTCTGATAAATGAACTCCTCTTTTTCAATTAATTTTAAGGATTTAAAATGAAAACAGTCTACAAATGACAGCAATAAGCCAGTATTCTCTTGAATGAATATCACTGTGGGTTTTTTTAGTTACTAAATTTTGATTCTAGTGTTGGGGAAAAAAATATATTCTTAATTTACATGTCTGTATTTGACTGGGTAACTGTTGCTGCACAAGAATACTGCTCCCTTACAGTGGGAACATCAATCTTTTTTTTTACATTCACATGAAGTTTGTTAAAAATTCTAGAGCTCTTTAAATACTGTCTTCAAAATAGTTTTGATTGAAGTTCTCCAGAGACCTGAACAGGATTACAGACTGCTTCACAACTAATTTATCTGTCATTTAAATAGATCTACACTGAAATAGCTTTTGACACAATATAAACAGAAAAAAAAAAATAAATAATAATTTTAACAGCATTTCTAGCAAAACATTTATTTAGTGTTTGTCCTGTTTTTGCAGGTGCCTTTTATTGATTGTATGAACTATTTTAACTGCTTTGGGCTGAAGCAGCTGGATGAAGGGTGAAGATGTGAAATATGCCACATGAATAAATAAAATACTAGGTTAGATCAGTTTCAATTCCAGCTGTGAAAACAAAGATGCTCAACATCACTGCTGAGAGGCAAAACTATAAAACAATATGATGCATACCAAAGACAGGGTAGAAGAAGTAGTAGGAAAGAAGAGATACTACAAAATATTTGGTCTTACAATAATACAGCTAGGAAATCAGTTCAAATATGGGTTTGGAGATTTTTTTTTATTGTTAGTTGTTTTATACTTATCTTCAAAATTAGATCTACAGTATAGATCATCATTCTAAGTAGTTCCCTGCTTTTGAGCAGTTCTGCCATACTTTCAAGCAAAAGAAACCTTCTGAAGAAACAGGCACACAAAGACAAAATGTAAAAAAAGGTAGTGAAGCACGTGTGCCCTTCCCTAGTGAAGGTGGCTGCAGATTGCACACCACAACAAAAAGTGCTAGTCTCAAAGCAGAAGGTGACTTCTTGGCAACTATTCAAAAAAATTACATCCTATCCAGGGATTTAATTACTTCTCTAAATATTACTGGAACCTTCTCCACCTTCCATATTAGTCACAAGTGCAGAAATTCATCTGGTATCTTGATCCATTTAAGGGCCTGAAGAGCAGGCAGCTGGAGGCAGGCGTGCTAAGATTCAGTGTTGAAAAAGGTCCAAGAATGTGTATATATTAGAAAAGAACAGGGAGTAATTAGACAAAACTATCAATTTTAAGTGTGTTAATAATATTGGATAAGTAGTCTGAATACAAAGGTGACAAAACTTAAATCTCCTTTATGTATGTGAGGCCACACACAGCTTTTCCAAGAGGATAGAAAAGAAGCTGCCACCAAATTAAAGCAGCCCTAAGCATGCACTTCCAACACACTCCAGCCAGGCTACCAGCTCTGCCTCTGCTTGGCAGCACTAACCCCACCACCGCAGCCTGGCTGCCTGCCTACCTCCACACACTCTCAAAAATAAATTTTGTTGGGAAAATTTCATGTGACTTTTTGGGTTTTTCTACAGTAAGATCCTAACCAGAAGGCTCTTATTTCAACTTCAGCAAAGAAACAAAAACTATAAACAAAACCAACATCTTAAAACATGCTTCAGCAGCTTATCATTTGTTTCAATATCTGCTCACCATACAAAGCTGTCACCATGGATTTTAGCATTAAAAGCTGCCCAGTGGGGGAAATATCCATCAAAATCTGGAACTGAAATCTTACAGAAAAACTGCTAAGTAGGATCTGACTTGGCCTTCGACTTCACAGAAACGCACCTCCAGCAGTTATTCACTGACTCTTCAAAGCAAGGTATTTTGTCAAAATTTTGCAACACATGCTTAGGCATTTTAAATAGTGAAGGATGGGGATAACTGTGGTGAGCAAATAGAGATGACAGAATTAAGTCAACTGGATTTCAATTGACTTGGGATGGCTTAAACCTAGCTCTTAACAGGCACATACTTAACTGAAATGGTTAGGAAGCAAGGCTTTAGAAATCTTAAAAATTTTGAGATTCTAGTAAAAAATGATGAGAAATCATAAAAAATTAAAAATGAGAGTATCAGATTTCAGTTCTTAGTATGTCATCCTGTTCTCTGCTGTTTGTCCCCCTTGTCTCCAGAAGCTACTGCAGAGCTATGAACACTGTTAGGCTGCACATTTCTCTTGGCACACGTGAAGGCAAGCTTTTCAGGATGCTCACCACACTGCTGCCAAGGACTAACTGATCTGAATGGAATGATACAACTGTTGTCACTGAAAAAAAAAAAAAAAAAAAAAAAAAAGTCAAACCCACAAGAGATAAAGCAGTGGGGAGGCGGGGGAAGGAGGTGGTGGGTGAGTGCAAATTATATCATCATTACACTGCATTTACCCAGACTAAACAAGCAGGAGAAACCCCACTGCTGTCATACCCAACACCTGATGGGAATCCTATTATCTCCCAGATGCAGACTTTGCATTGAATACAGTAATACATGCAACAAGTACTCGTATTTATTATCTCATATTCTTTAACAAAATCTAATTTACTTGAAAACGAGCTAAACTCAGTTAAATGAGCTGTTGATGGTTTGTTAAATTCTACAATAATTTTGAGCATGAGAGAAGAAAAACAGAAATAAGTCTAATAAAGGATAGAGTTATAAGCAGCTTGATTAATGACGTAGCATTTGGGTTTTTGGGGTTTTTTTGGGTTTTTTTTTTTAAGAAAAGAGACTGCAGGTAATATAAGAAAGCTGAGGAAGAACTGTTGACAAGAGCTTGTAGCAATAGGATGAGGGGTAATGGTTTTAAACTAGAAAAGGATAGATTTAGGTTGGATATTAGGAAAAAGTTCTGCAATATGAGGGTGGTGGATCATTAAAAGAGGTTGACCAGAGGTGGTAGAGGCCCCATTCCTGGAAATATTCAAGGTCAGGCTTGATGGGGCAACCTGCTCTAGTAAAGATGTCCCTGCTTACTGCAGGGGGACTGGACAAATGACCTTTGAAGGTCCCTTCCAACCCAATACATTCTATAATTCTAATAAAACCAAGCAGATGTTTTCCTTACTTGATATTCCCTTTTAATTTGAATTATATACATTATTATTGTTAAATATATCTAGTATTTTACTACAAGCTATTCACTGTGTACATTTGGTGCAACTACTGTGATTTGTCTGTACTACAGCAGAGGTGAAAACAATATTTGATATCTGTCTACAAGGAGCTCAAGGAGAAGGAAGAGGCAATATATATGCTTGGTATTGAATATCTTATGTGCTTCTGTGAACTAACTCAATAGGATTAATTGCCTAATAAGTGTTTGAAGGATGACATGTTTGAAGTGTGTGGTTTATCCTGATGAGAAAATGGAGAAGCTGAGTACAGTGAGCAGTTCTTCAGCCAAATCCTCCAGTGTTTGAGCCAAAGCACAGCACAATTAGCTACATTTCTTCCAATTTACTTCAACAAATTATGGATCAAATCTTCCCTATAATCCTATACAAGACTTACTAACCTTCTTTGAAGGATTAGTTTTATTATTTATTCTTTCTATTAAACTATTTCTGTTTAACAGAAGCTTCACAAATACCAATAAACTATGCATTAAGTTAACCCAGCTTGTTAAATCATCCTTAACCAAACAAGATGGCAAGTAAAAAACTCCTAAGTACTAAACATTAATTTTACATCACAATACCAGCAAGATGATGAGGCAGCACATAGTAAGATTTCACCTATTTTCTCTAGAAAACATAGAATGAAGTTAGTTTAAATATACTAATTAAAAAAATAAAATAAAATCACAACTTGTATCTCAAGCTGACCCTGCAAATGTAAGATATTCTTCACTTACCCTCAATATTCTTGTATCTGCTTATTAAATGATGACTACATGCTCTTTTTAGCATACTAACATCAAGGAATGATATTTAAAAGCAGATCTCCAAAGGCTGAAACCAAGGAAGATTATTTTGGTTTTAGGCAATAATTCTCTTCAGCTTCTAGACATGCATGTCAAGATTTCTCACTTTCTCGTTTAATCTTTAAAATAATAAGCAAAAATAAAACTGGCAAGCTCTTTTAATACCAATCTTTTGATGCTGAAAGGAAAGTGAACTATTTTGAAACACAAGTTTCAGCTGTCAAAGAACTGCTGAAGCCTATTATCTCTACCAGACATACCCAGCAATTGAATATTTTACTGGTTGCTAATTTTTTTTAGTCATTATATACCAGCAATACTTACCTGCTTAATTGTTATAACAAGTGCTCTTATAAAGACTATATGTAGTTCTAAGTAATAGAGCAACAGTTGTAAAAATTTTTATATAGTCAAAAAGTCCTCACTTCGTGTCCATTTAAAAGTTAAACTATACAGTAACACTTTGGATTTGCATTTTTGTTCCTCTCAAGGTTGATTTGGAAAGAAGGTACAAAAACTATCAAGTAATCAAGTATACTATCAGTTCTTAACTTAGACAGGAATTTTAAAAAAGACTAAGAATTAGAACGTGTCACAATCTAGACCATAACAAAACATGTTTGGCTTAACACAAAATGTGAAGATTTTAGATCAGAATAGGCAAGGAAAAGTCAGCATTTCATATTCAATATTTGAGCTGGCAAATGAACATTTGCAAGAAGTTTTTTTTTAAAAATATATCTGTATAGCAGGTTTGATCTTTGCAGTTACGTTTCACAGATCTCTCAGTAGTTGATGCAAACCACCAGCATCATCACAGATAAGCAGAATATCACAGTACTAGTAACAGTACTAGTTACTTTTGAGTGAAAAAAAGCTAAATAATAGTGGTAATAATTACAGAGTTAGTTTTCAGCAATGCAAAATTTACTTCTCATTATATATTACTTATAATTTAGGTTTCAACTACTTATTTACCTTACTACATACCACTGGTATCACAACATTCCCTTCATTTCCACCAGCATATTTAAAGCAATGCATCTTTATTAACAACTTTCATCCATGTGCAGAAAAATCTGGCTTTGTCTGATGTCAGTGGAATAGAAATGATGTTTCCTTTGCATTGCAGGAAAGGATATGTCCTTTGAACAGGACATACACTCCGGTCATCACAAGACTTCAAACACAGCAGAAGCAAGCCTCAAATGCTCTTTAGCTCTTTTGTTCTCTCTGTTGCTATCTATCAAAACCAACCTAGGAAGGTTTGTTACAAACCAAAGGCTGAGGGCTGTTCAGGATTCAAGTTTAGATCTTTTGTTATACTTGTTATCTACAAGAGAAACAACCAGTAAGATAAGGATTTGCATGGTATTTTCGTTTTTAAGGTAGTTTTGCAGGTAGGTTTTCATTGTTGGATAATAAAAAAGAGGACTGTAAGAAAATTTTGATAGATCTGAATATGCTCTGTCAATAGACAAATTTAACTCAATTTGATAAATGCACTTTGAAGGAGAAATACTTCAGCTAGATTTCTTATTGCTGGGATTTAAAGGTTATTTGTATGAATCCATGAAGAACTTGACAAAAGCCTGTTGTTGTACTCTTAAAAAGATACAAACAAGTTATGAAACAGAAGGGAATGGATGTATTAAAAAAAAAAAAGTCTTTTTTAAAAATTTTAGTGTTGAAAGAGAATGCATAAAGGTTAACCCCACTGTGAGAGTGGAGGAATTTTAAACAAAACTGAAAAGGTGCCTGGAAATATTCATATGAAGATAGTTTAGATAAGACAAGGCTAGCATAACAAAGACCATAGGATCTTCACCTAATTCCTGTCTGGTTTGAGTATGCCCTTGCATCAGATGAGTGAAATGGAGAATTCAGTGTTACTAATTTCTCCTTTCTTCTATCTTGTTGTCCTGTCTGAATTTTACTGGCTGAATTTTATGTTTTCTTCTATATGATTTTATACAGCTCTTTCTTCCTAGAACCCTCTTTTTTGGAGGGATCCTTTCATGGATAATATTGTAATAACAACATAAAGAGGAAGCCTTTAGGCTCTCTGGGACAACAGTCTAAAACCAATCAAACTTATGCTGTTCTTTGAACTATATAGTCTGTTCATATCTTCTTTTGGTTAAGTGCATTACGTACTATGATAACAAATACTGGAACAGTTTTAGCAAAGTCTCTTCAGATTTCTTTAAGATTAAATATAATTCAATGTCTTTGTGAGAATTCTTCTCTTTGTCCAGAAATGCACTGGTCATTTGCATCAACTGTCTACAGAATTTGAATGCATATGGCACGGCTGAAATTATGCTTTTTATTGGATAGTTACAGATGCAGGTTCCAAAGGATAATTTTGAGAATAAGATGAAGCATTTCATGGGAAAAAGGTTATTTCAAATGAGTAAAGTTTCCGTCATGCTTGCATATCTGGCCCAAGATTAAAGGATGTCACATTTGGGTTGTCTGTGTTGCATTTACATATTCTTTTCAATAATGGCTACAATTATGAACATGCAATGCTTATGCTGTGTCTTCCAGTAAGTATACACACTTTCAATAAGTATAAGCAGCTGGTTAAGATCAGCACATTGTTATAACTGAACTTCCACTACACGTACACAGTTAGTACCTCAGGCACGTTCATACCTGTTCACAGTTTAAGTTAGTAACACCAGTGCTCTCCAGTGTTTATACAACTTACAGACAACTATACTTCTTGCTGAATTAAACCAAAACCAATCAGAAGGATTATAAGTACTTTTATTTTAAAAAGTATATACAAGTACATTTCAGTATTGCTCTGGCTGCTGTGCAGTAGATTTGCATCTAGCTTCACTGCCCTACCACATTATATTACTATTGCTGTAACTACAATAGTATGACAGATTCTTTATCTTATTCCAACTCCAGATCCAACTCAATTTTAAAAATAAACATGATATACTATCAGTTCTCAGTAGATCTAAAAAGTTAGCAGCACCATTTAGGAAACTTCCTTCTTATAAGTATTATCATTCTTCTGTGATTTCAATACCTCATCCACACTCAGATCCTAATAGACTAGTGTAGTCACTATTCAAATTTTTAAAAAGGAGTAAATGCACCTATTCTTTACATCCAGCTTTGTGCACTGTTGAAAGATCCCCTTATGGGCTTTTAAGTTTCCATTTTGAGAAGTGCTGATAGACTCATTCAAACTAATAGACTAGGAAGCTCATGATAAGTGAGGTAAAGATTTAAGAAAGTATTCAAAGCTAGTTACAGATGTCAAACCATTTAGGGTGTATATACAGATTAAACACTAATTTCTTAATAATATTAAAGGCTCATATCTATAACTTAAAAATACACCATCACTAGTATATGCTGATAACCACCAGCCCTTCTCTAACACTGAGAATCTGTTACATAAATTCACAGTATTTCCTTGTTGTTGGTATGATTTAAAGCCATAGTGATAAAAACATGGGCAATCAGTTGCCAAAGTCTCCTTGTTAAGTAAAACACTGATACACATGCCCTACTATAAGAATACAGAACCCAAAGTGCTGCTTTGTTAATGGTATGAACTTTTATCAGTGCAGAATCACCATGACCAGATTAGCATGACTATCTTCTTGAATGGAATAACTCCTGGTATAAGCTTAGTAAAACCAAAACATGCAAGTTGTACAAAACAGTGAAGTAACAATGGTAGTAGGAAGTCACAAGCAGCTTGTATTGAATTTCTCATAGGCAGAAAAAGAGAAAAATCTTAAAGCCAGAGCTGTATCAAGACTGTTGCACTTAAGGGAGAAAAGTAAAAGTGACAAGGCAGAGAAAGAGGACTATGAAAATGACAGCATCCAATCTATAAAATCAAGATGGTATATAAGGAAAACCAATTGGAAACAGTGTTAGAGGCAGAATAGTTTTGGAATGGATTTTCTTTATTAACTACACATTTCATTTACAATATACCTAGCTGAAGTGACAGCAGAATAATTTTATATAGCAAAAAAATTGAAGATAGTAAAGGAAGACAATATGTAACATGTTCCAAAGGTTGACTGAGCAGCAAGGTAAAACAGATGATAGGTTTTTTTCTTCTTAAAAATAGATGGCATCCTAGATAAATTTAGGGAAGAGGCATAATGAAGTACTGGATGTTCTTTCCTGAACAAGAGGACTGCAAGACTATACTTCTGGCTAGTCTGGGAAAAAAAGCAGATCTGTTCACTATTGTCTTCTGTAAAACATTTGCAAAGATAAGGACTAAAAAGTGTAAGTTATATTGGCTGAAAAGTCATCAAGTCATCACCATCTTCTCACATACTGCTAAGGCTTTCCTTTTGGATTTTAAGATGAGGGCTCTTCTTCCTTTCCTGCTGATTACATTGTGTATATTAAATTATTTTAGCACCAATTTTGAGAATAAGGAAGAGGAGGTAACTCTTGATTAAGAGTTTATATACCTTAAAATTCCATAATCAGATATTGCTTCTTCTGATAGTTTAATTTATCTGCAATTAGCTCCTCGAGGAAACCCAAAAAAGGATTTAGCTCTTCATACCTTGTCATCTATTTTTATGATGCAACATAATTTACAGAAAGCATTTTCTGTGAAAAACTGTGTTCATGAAAAAACTGCTCTCTTCAGTGGTGTTCTCTGTTCACTGCATTTTTAAGTGGGATTGAGAGAAGATAACTGAAATGAGACTCAACATGCTATAGGTTTGAATAGCCTCAAGGGTTTGATTGTTAAGATTTATACTGTGGGTAGGGAGCAGAAGGTAAACAAAGTTATAAAGTGTTGAAAAGAATAAAAAAAAAGCCCAGGACGTCAAAATAAGCAAGACCCTTCTCACAGTCCTGCCTTTATCTTTTTGATCTTTGGTGATATTTCAGTGATGGAATTTTGTTTAGATATAACAGATTTTATTGACAAGAAAAATAAATACAGTGGAGGTAAGCTACATACTGCAAGCAAGGTCTCTTCTTTCCTGCTTCTGAGACAGTCTGGTACAAGGATGTGACAGTGATTCTAATCTGAAATACATTGATCCCCCACAGGGATGTCAACATGTGCTTTTAAGCATTAACTATCATAAGCAAGACATGTTAACTACAACACAAAAGATATTTTTCTAAATTTCTGATTTCCACATGTGCCATTATGGCTCAAGCCAGGCAAAAACATTTCTGAAAAATAGTGAATTCACTAGAAAAAAAATAAAGTTTTGAAGCACTTAGAGCTAATTACATATTACAATATGAATTTTCTTCATAGCTGGACAATAAGAAATGTGATAGCCAAATATTAAAAAAGCCAAAGGACCTGACTGGTTTGATATCTCCTGAGGTACACTAAAAGGAACTCACAATAAAGTACAGTAACAAAGTACTAAATTTACACAACTGGAAGTCAGTTTTGCTCAACCTGCATTTAGGATAGTCAAGATACAAGATGCATTCAGCTTTCCCTCACAGGTTCCACATCTGCTCCAAAAATTTAGATCTACACATGGTAGGAAATACCATGACCACTGTGCAGTAAAGTACCCTGGAACACGCTGTTCTTCATTCTTCTGTTGAATCTGTTTGCATTTGTAAAGCAGTTCTTAAACATGCAGTGAGACAGTAAGAAGTATTTTAATATTGTCAAATGTTACATGACAATACTAGAGCTTCCACTGAACTGAGTTTAAAATAAATGAAACTCTCTAGAAGCCACAAATACTATTTAAATACTCCCCCCCCCTCCCCCCTACCTGCCCCAGGTCTTTTGCCTCACAAAAAAATGAACCTTCATACAAATCACACCACCTGAGACATTGAATAATGTCAGACAAAAAGGATTATGTAATATAACAGCTTCTGAAATCTGGACTTCAAGTCTAAGTACAATATTAAAAACATCAATAACTTTTTGCTCAATTTAGGATATTCAAAACTGGAAGCGTAGCTTGAAAATATTAGATTAAGATGTTTTAGAAATTTATGAGCTGAAAACAGCATTTGGAATAAGAATTCTACATTCTACACTGTTGCCACAGCAGACTTTATTGCATCATATTACCAACATTTCCCCTAATGGCCACTTACCAAAGCAACCTCATCATGGGTTACCTAGGCAAATTCCAGTTTAGAGCATAATTAAATGAAGGTACATGTGATTATCAGAAAGAATAATAGGTTTTATTCAGAACTGAGCAAGGGCTGTCTCCCTGGAGCTCTGTAGTCCCAGTTCTGGACAGCTACTACAGTGTAGTTGACAATTCCAGTGGTGGTGTTTGACAGGGTCATGGTCCAGGAATGCTCCAGGGCAGGGTGCATAATTAGTACTATGAGACAAACAGTATTTTTATTTTTATTTTTTATTTTCAAGATCTCTGTGTCTTACCACTGGGTGCTTAGGAGAAGACTTGCATGTTCCCACATGAAAAAATAATTTTTCATCAGTATAACCTCTGAACACAGTCCTATAACCAGCACACGCATACATACTACAAACAGCTTTATTCTGGCTGCTGTGATTGCAAAACATTTATTTCCTGATAGTATACTCTGCTGTATCAAACAGTTTTTTTAAATCTCATTTATTTAAATGCACTCATGTTGCTATGTAAATAAGCACGGTCTGAGTCCTAAGACTTTGTTCTTAGTAATTTCCTTTTTTTTTTCCATCACATTCTTTGGAAGAAAAATAGGCTTAGTTATTATTTCTATCTTACTCTGATCTGACAAACCCTAAGCCAAGGTTTGTATGCCTACAAAGTTAGAGAAGTCCTCAAAGACCACTGTGTACCAACTTATGCAGCTCCATTTCTAAATTTAAGCCTTCCAGCTTACTACTAGCAATACACTTCAGACTCTCAAAACTCACTTCATCATTTTCATGTAACTCCTTATGGTTGTATTCTTAAGTTTTCACAACAGTTTTGCTTACCACTACCCGTCACAGCTCTCAAGAGGCCATTCAATGTCCTGAATATTTGAATTACATACTAACACTGGGGTCCCATTTAAACACATTGGGTGGATATGGAATGGAGTTCTTGCACTGTAACCACATAAATCAATGGGACATTTCAAAAAGGTAACATGAAAGATTTATTACCCAATTTGCAGGGTTCACATATATTGCTTCCTAACAATAGTTTAATAGTGGCGTATAGAATTCAGGTTTTGGAAATAATTCATCATATTCTGAAAGGATTTTGGTTTGCATTACAGACTAACTAAAATCTCAAGCTTGGCTTCATACTGAAGTCTGAACACTCCACCCTGCTCTGAAATCCTATGCTTCCTATTTTTAGACCTTTCTTTACATGCTAACTCCTCTCAGCTCAACAAGCAGCTCACAGAAAGCTGTCACCAGTAACATGGCTGACAAACCACTGGGACCAACAGCATCCACAATGAACTGACATCCAACATCCTACTTGTGTTAATAACTGTTGATGTCTCTCAACAAGGGTTTCTTAGCGACCAGTATTATTTTCCTCTATTCAGACAAGCACTCCAACCAAATAAGCAGCTCCTTGTGATCTTTTACATTAAAAGGGCAACAGCTTTTATTTTCCTACGACTGCCTGAATTGAAAACAACACAACATGCTAACACAGAATTGGTAGCAATCATCTGATATGCAATCCCACAGCACTAATGATCTATCCATCATTCAAAAATCAATTCAGGAGATGTGCCTGCTTTTAAATGGGGTACAAAAGCCACACATATGAGCTGCATTAAAGTTTTAAGTAAACAGCTAAAAGCACTGGGTTCTACAAAGCACTCCCTACCCACCCCCCTTTTTTTAAAAAAAAAAAATCTCTGTACTACTTTTTTTTAATCAGATATTAACCCCAATTACAAACATATCACTTTTAAAAATCACAACCTATTGGACAGACCTTAGTTTAAAACTCAAGCATAAAATACTGTTTTTTCACAGCCTTGAAGGTTTCCTGAACTTCTCACCAGCCTACTATGCTAGACACAATATTATTCCCTTTCTATTGCAAGAAAAATTGAACTGAGAAGTAAAAATCTACCCAGCTCAAAGCACTAAAGTATAAGTTAAATAAAGAAATTCAGAGATTTATACTCTAAAGAAGTATTTGCAGATAGAGAACATACAGAGAATAAAAGTCTGAATCACTGTACAACCTGGGTGCTTTTTCCTTTTAAGTGAACACTGACCAGAGATTACAGCCTAAACAGCAATGAACAAAGGTTAACACTGGGAATCAGTCTTCAAATACATATCTACATTTTTAAAAGATGTTAGCATTTAATTTCTCTGATGATGCTATATTGCTATTATTATCATAAAAAGATGCTACAATTAAGATTGGCTTACTCCATTGTTTTTCAGGCACACATAAAACTCAATGCATTGGCCAATACATAAATGGCCTAAAAACATATTATCAAACTTTTCTTTATGCTGTTACTTTCAGCCAGCAACATATAATTTCTGTCTGGAAAATATATTGGTTATGGTGTGTTCAGCACTCCTGTCTAACAAAACTCTTCCCTATAAATCTGTGTTCCAGGACATGACTAGTGAGAATGCTTCATTACAAGATTTCATACTACAAATATTTTACAGCAATGTGTTCTCATGTCAAAAATCTGGAAGATGCGCAACTTGAACTCATCAAATAGAATCTATCAATACTGCATCTAGGTTAGAAATCTAATTTATTTTGTGCATCTACTGAACACTGATGGAAAAAGGGTTCAGCTGTACCAATAAGCATTTATTTTGTTGTCCATCAGAAAATAGAGTAATGTTTAAGCATAATCAAAAATTATGTATTTATTTGCTTAGATACTGACTGAACTTCTGATAATTGACTACTGAATGTCCACTGATAATGGAAGATTCCCACTAGTTCTGCCTCTTCTGTGAGTCTATGAAAGTATATGCCGTCATAACTAAGATGCACAGACTGGTGCATTTTAGTTATGCATATTTTCATAGATCTTAATCTAGTAAGGACCACTCTGTGGAGATGGGGGAGGGCAGGAGGGTTATCCCTAGAAAGGGATAACTCCATTTGACCTTGTGATCTTTTGCACACTTCAGAGCACCTCTTATTACTACACTGTATTACTGTGGTATCCTGGACCCACACTTTTAGAAGACTATCTCCTGGCAATGTAAACAGGACGCTGAGTTTCCAGGGGGTTACTGCTTGTTTAACTCTGTTGGATTACTTCTGTTTTATTTGCAATGTCTGAATAAAACTAAAGCCACTGCAGTGTACCCAAGCTCTTCTCATTTCACAGTTTCTGGGCTGACAGTAGCTTCTCCCCCCCTCTTATAGCTGAGCCTTAATTGACCAATACATTTCATTGACAGCATGTGTTACAGAAAGAAGAAAAATGGAAGCACTAGGACAAATCCCCAAATGCCAGGACAATATGGTCCAGAGCCATATCAGGTAAATACTGTAAAAAACAACAAAAAAGCCATCTGCTACTTTCAGGAAAACCTATGATGAAGCCAGCAATATTCCAGGGAATATCCCTCTTGGGAAACAGCAGAGAACTCTCTCAGATATCCGAGACAGTCTCTACTTAAGCAAACAGTTGAACATTCAGCAGGCTCACCTGAGCCTGGGGTTTTGGCAGCTAGAAAAGTGCTCTTGTATTTCTACTTTATCTTGTTAAGTGGCACCTTGAAACAGATAGAACAATAGGATTAATGGTTATTTTACTTATCTACCTGAAGGCACTGCACACAAAATATGCACAAGAGCAATCTTCTCTACAACAGGAAAAGCTCAGCAGCACATTTTAAGAAAGCCTGGGTTTGCGGCAGAATGTTTGATGACCAGGAAATTTGTATCTGAGCAAAGATGCAAATAAATGGCAAGGATTTTACTCCTCAGTGGTTATTTTGAATAAATCAGCTCCACTCAGCACATATTATTTCACGATACCAAAAAGCCCCCAAGATTTATAGTAACCACCTTAATGAACAGTTTAGCACTAATGATTTCCCGTACATTTCATATCTTTTCAGTAACATTAAATCTTAAAAAAAAAAAAAAAAAATAAACTTAAAAAAAAAGACTCAGGAAAAAAACTTTCTTCAGGAAAGAGGGTTTTGCATCACCCATATTAGATGTGTCCCATCTTGTCCTTGTATCCTATGCTTGCCCTGAATCCAGGTTGCATAGGAAATTACTGTAATCTGTCTTCCTTTTCAACTGGATGATCACTGCATGAGTCAATTTTATAGTTTTAATTGTCTTTAGTGACTAATTTACCATAGTTTTATACTGCAGTAACATATAAATGCACCTATCAAGCAAGGCTGCAGCTGCTGGTACAAATTCTCCCAGAAATCAAATACAATCTCTTGGGAGTAACAAAACCAAATAAAAGGTTGAAACTGTCAAAGGGGAAACTTATCACAGACAGTGTACCAATCCCTGCTTCTGGGATGTTAAGCAAGTCAGGTATATATGCATACCCTACACTGAGGCATGATTTACTCACTGATGTAATTCAGAAATGCGTCATCTACTGGAGATGATAAACATTTACACAGTTTGCTGCTTAAAATTTCTTGGGTTTTCTCCATTATGTAAACTGTTGAAGCATTCTTTCCTTTTAGCAGCTAACAAGCACCTAGTTCTCATGATATCTAACACTAATTAAGGATTTTATTTTTTTTCCTTGGCTTAAGCCCCAAAATGTGCATTATTTATCTTGCTGCTCAGTAAAACAAAGGGAGTTAATATACTGTACTCTCCAATTTTTTATCTTCTCCAGACTAGTGCCTCCTTCTCCTCCCAAAAAACAACCTGTTGCTTATTCCTTTGTTGTTAAGGAAACTTTCTGTTCATTACTGAAGAAACTATACACAATTTCCATGGTAGCTACAATCTTCATTACAAATAAACTAATTCTACACCTTGATTCCCATGGTATTTTGAGCAGATTAACAATAAAATTCACTACTTTCTTGTTCTACATTAAAGTGATCATTAGCAACTTGATAAATAGTTCCCTTGAATTTTGCAGGAGGTAGCAGTAATGAACCTGTACACTAGTTAATGTACATCATCACATCCTTTCTGCAGTGCTATCAATTATATTTTCTTTATTTAAATAATATTATTCTTGTCCTAATAGTCCCAAAAAATCTTTGTACTCAGCTAGAGTGGAAGAGTTTCCCCAGTTATTTCCTTTTCCTGCAGCAGTTCCACTAAGATGAAAAGGTCACATCTCCTAAACAAAATCCAAACACTAAAACATACATAGAGGACTCTTGGGATTCTCACCTCTCCTTCACTTCAGTCAAGCACTGGCAATGCTAGACACCAGCACGGTTAAATGCTCCCGTAGAAGCTGACAGCACTGAGAACATGGTCTCCAATAAGTATTTTGTAATTTCACAAATTTATATTTTATCTTTTCTAAGGGGCTACTACCCAGGCATGCAGAGCAACTATTTTATTAATGCTTCCTTCAGAGTCTATATGCCATGAAATTTAGAAAAAAATTAATAGTTTCTTTTCACTTTATTAGTGCTTTTTCATAGACACACAGTGTTACCAAATATGAATCCATTTATTTTAAACCACTTTATTTTTTTTTTTTACTTTAGCTTCCCAACCTGCTTTGGACCACACTTCCCTAAGTTTATAGGACTCACCAGTAGGCTACAAATCAGTGATAGACAAAAATTTCCTTTACCTTACCAAAATTTACTGCTTTGTCTTCAGGAAATCTTGAAATATTTCATGACAAATGGTCCACAACTTAATGGCATTTTGGCATACCACAAGGGTTGAAGCTATGGGTTTTAAGCACTGCTGAGCCAGCCCATTGTTAAGTTAAAGACTGAGAAATTCAGAGCTGCAAACTATAGTTTATTAATTTCTCAGTCATAAGTTAAATACCGATACGTGAGCTTTGGAGCAAAACACTAATGCTAATAATTTTCGTTTTATAGTCTGAGCTGTTTATCTGTTGCTTACATGTAAAAATGCAATCAAATCAATTTCAGAAAGGTCAAAGAAATGGAGTAAGACAGGGCTGAGCATTCTGCTTTTGAAGATGAGTTTGAAAAATCAGCATATTTTCTGGTGAAGCTGAAATAATTTCAGCCTCTCAAAAGGAGGGCATTTTGCTTTGCTTCAAGACTAATCATTCGTTTTCCATGTGAGCGTACCTCAATATATAGAGGGATTTAACTAGAATGAACACTCGTGGCACTGTGATCCTGCTAGCTAGCTACAAATTACTTTGTCGAAACAGAAAATATACAACTGGTTTGAGAGCTACACACACATTTTGCCATCCACTTATTGCAAGTGGTTAAAAACCCTAAAACTCTATGCAAAGCTACCTCCTGTTCCATTTGGCTTATTGTTTATGTGTATTAACACAACTGCTACCCCAGAATCTGTGATAAGACAAGCCTACAAATACTCCATGGCTAGCACAGACGATGCTGGTAAATGTTTCCCACTTCTGTTTCACAACAGCAATGCTGTACATAAAAGTCTGACAATGCAGACAGAAGGCTTTAAAATAGTCATGCAAAGGACACATGGATTTTGATTATGGCATGGGAAACATGTAAGTCACTTCCCTTTTCTGTCAGAATTGTCTGGACAACTCATTTAGTATCTTGGTATTTCACACATATTTCAAAGTCCATTCATGTAGAACTTAGGACTTAGATGCATGCTGTGAAGACTCATAAAACAGCATTAGAGAATCTAGCTCTTATAGTGATGAGTTTATACAAGTACTATGGATTAAATATATTCATATTTATCACTGTTAACATTTGAAGCTCTGAAACAATATTGCATACCCAAAATAATGTCCTGGCTTCCATTGTTCTCTGATTAAGATATGACAGATGTTACAGAGAAACAAGACATATTTGTGTATTATTTAGCCTTATATGTATCTGCACTATCTTCCAATGATTTATAAGGCTGAGGGGAGTCACTAGGTATTTCCAGTAGGATGTGAAACAAGTAGGAAGTAAATTAATGCAAATCCTTGTGGATATAATAAACCTGAAGAAGTCAAATCTCTACTAACTTCAAAATGGTCAAACAGAATCAAATTGCAATCCAATTCACATAAGAGACACAAGACTGCTAAAAATCCCTCTATGAAAATTATTCATAAGAGACTTACATTTAACATTCCATTCCATAAAATGACAAACTCTGCATTTGTGTGAAGATCTAAGATTTACTCTCACAATATTTCTTTCAAAGTAAATTTATACTCAAGCATGACTTTACAAATACAAAATAATCTCTGAATTTCATCACCAGGATACTACTACACCAACTGAAACATACACACCTAGCAAAAAAGAGGAAAAAATAGAATCTGCCTGCCCACAACAGAAAAGCAATGACAATTTGAATTCCCTTATAATTATGCTACTAAAGCAAACAGGCAAAATTTTCTCTGAAGCCATAACTATTACCACAAAATGCACCACATCATAGCTATATAAATGTTTACTTATGCCACATCTGTGCTCACATATTGAGACAAAGCACACTAAGGTGAACAGACTTCCATCAATTCCAAATGACAATGGAGCATGCACGGAATTGTTGCTTTAACTTTCATTCCCAGTGGGGAGGAAAAAAAAATAATACAGCTGAACTATCTGCTCACTTTCTTATACACAGGAATATACACTTACATGAAACTAAAAGTATTTTACATATATACACACACAAAAACACTAGTTTTGCACATTCATATGGTAAGCATTTGTGGGAATACAAAATTAAATGTTTATTTCAAAGATTGTACCTACTTTAAAAAGTTCAGATTTGATACATAGCAGTTTAGCAATAAGTCATAAAGTGTGCAACACGCTAATGTATATGAGAGCGTATATTACTCTACCTACAAAAAAGGACACAGGAGCAAAACATTGGAAGTAAATCTGCTCCTAAAGAATCTGTTGCAGTATATCTTTGTGATTATGATGTTTAAGTGTCATGCTGCCTTAAATCTTGTTTGTACGTAGAATCACTGTAAAAGTGCCATAACTAGCACAACAGTAGTTGTGGCTACTTGTTAGCCTTTGGAAATTAGAAATCCAAGTTGTACCAATGAAGAACATTTTGTTAGCCCATTACCTTTCACCTCCCAAAAGGCATTAATGATATTGAATGCTAACATTCATCACCTGAAAAGTCTCATTTTCAAAGACTTCTTCACACATGTGGAAGAATACACTCCAACATGGATCAAGCCACTCATACAAAATCGTCCATCATGTTTTTTAAAATCTGAGTCACCTTTTGGTATGCTGCCTTTCTTGTAGTCATGGACCTTTCGCCAAGAGACAGTGAAAACACCCATTCACATATATCTTAGTGAAAGACAGCTGGACACATTCCCCATTCCCCACATACAGCATATCTGATACAAGCATAGCCCTCGTCTGGGGCTATGATTTCCTGTCAAGATGAAAAAGTAGGCATGTGGAGAGAAGAAAACAATTTAAAAATTTATGAAAAGTTAAACAATGCAGCATGAGCCAGTAAGCATCCACAAAAATATACCAGAAAAATCAATACTAACAATGGAGACAAGACGAGACAATTGCCCATTATTTTATGTCAGCAATGAGAAGTATAAAATCATTAAGCACAGTGTGTGTGACAAAACATAAACTCAATCTGTAGTAGGGATTAAACATGCAAAAATTTAATGTTGATCAACTGTAAAATGGAGATCACCTGCCATTTAGATAATTATAATACTAAAATTCAGTTTTATAATTTTTGTATACA
>NW_010308939.1:0-6434 GCF_000700745.2 Antrostomus carolinensis
GAGGAGACAGGGAGGAGCGCGGGGCGGCGGGTACAGCCGGGCTCAGGAGCCGTTGGGCACCGTGTCTTCTTCCATCTCCTCCTCAGCGTCCTCCGACGGGCCTGGAAGGACAGGTCAGGGCGGTTACTGCGCACGTTAAGGTCTCTCTCCCATATAAACGATGTTAATTTTCTCCCCTTTGAAATAAAAATGTGAACTACCAACAAAAATTTACGAAAAAAGGAGAAAAAAAGCAAACTATGGAAAGCAAATCTCCCCAGCGCTGATCTGCAGAAGAGATCAGATCTACTGCCTAATTAATCTCAATTTTAAGTTACTGGGATAAACTGGGGTTGTTGAGGCTGAGGGGAGACCTTCTGGCTCTGTCCAGCTCCCTGAAAGGAGGGTGGAGAGAGGTGGGGGTGGGTCTGTTCAACCAAGGACCAAGGGACAGGACAAGAGGAAATGGCCTCACGCTGTGCCCAGGGCAGTTGAGATGGGATGTGAGGAAGAATTTCTCCACCAAAAGGGTTCTGAGGCATTGGAACAGGCTGCCCAGGGCAGTGCTGGAGTCACCATCCCTGGATGTGTTCAAAAAACATGTAGACATGGCACTTAGGGTCATGGTTTAGCAGGCACGGTGGCATTGGGCTGGCAGTTGGACTTGATCTTAGAGATCTTTTCCAACCTTTATGATTCCATGATTCTGACCATTTGGAGTCAGCCAACATAGTGAAGCACTCAGGGCTGATGTCTGGCACCTCACTCTTAAGAGAGTCCAGGTAACAGCCCTGCACTGCGCTCTACAGCCCAGACAGATAATATGCCGAGGGTGGAGTTTTACAGGTGCAATCCTCAGTGATTCCAACCATAAAGTTACTTTTAAGAGCTTTTTTTCCAGCTCCCTAACTGGTTCTTCCAATAGAACTCCCCACTGAGATCCCATAAATCATCAGGAACGATGAAGAGAGGTAAGTTCTGTTTGGGAAACAAAAGGAACTGAAGTATAGAGTGACCTGATTTCCGTTCTCTGCCAGGGATCTGACCAGCCTGTAGTAAACCTTTCAGTCGCTCCACTTCAGCCAGAGTCGTGGCATTCGCTATAGCAGCCTAAAAAAGAGACAAAAGAACACGATGAATCTTCACATACATTATGTCAGTCTGTTTAGAACATGATTGTTTTTCCAGTCAAGCAAAACTAAGCTTCTACAGGAAATTCTACTAAATTCTAGTTCTAGAAAGTTCTACAAATGACCAAGCACAGTCTTCCTTCCCCCTTTTATTAACAAAGCTGCTCTATCCTGGGGGAGCTCTAAGCTCAAACAAAAGTTTCTTTGAAGATTTCAAAACCCCCCCCATCTGTTGTAACAGAAGCAAAATTACAGAAAAAGTAAAAATAAACCAAATAAGTAATAAACCAAAGTTTAGGACAGGCTGTTCTGTTCACTGCGCAGAGTCAGGGGTTGCCAGGAAGAAGGAAACATTTGTTCAATTTGGATCCACGACCATTTTATTTCCACTTTTGCCCACGTGTGACATATTTACCTTATCCTGACATATTTACCTTAATGGCCTCAACGTCCCCTGGGGAGGGCCCAGCTTTCTTTTTGTCAGTTGGCAAACCAGCACCTGGATTAAAGCTTCAAAGGAAAAATAAAAACCTGTTAAGACCTTTTGAAGAGTTCGTGCTTCTCTAACTTCCAAACAAGGTTTGGAAGCGTTTCATTCAATCAAGTGTAGTATCTTATCTTTGTTAACAAACTGATACAGTGAAGAATTGCCTCCTTCAGAAACACCAGCAACTTGTCCTCGCTGTCCCACTCCCCCCCCCACACCCCACCTTTTCATCTGCTCATAAACAGAGGCAGAACTTAACTTTATTAATTAAGCAATTCGATTTGGATGTTGTTGAACGCTCAGGTGGTCTGTTGCCGTTACAAAAGCTGGGTGGATAAATAAAGACCAACTGAAATTGGTTTTCCTCTTCTTTTATGGCTAATATTATACTACAAGGGGTTATATTCAAGCCTGAACTAGACTGGATGTGACCTTAACACTGAAAAGAAAAAGGTTGTCTGCTGCTGCTTTAAGGAGAAAAAATTAAAAAGAAGAAAAAAGAAAAAATCCATAGTCTGTGCAAACGGATGTGATCAGCTGGAAAGAATTTCCTGAAGTGCTGGCCCAGCATCAGGATGCTGCAGCCTCTTTTGCAACTATAAAAAGATTTTCTTCATTATCTGTTTATTAAACTATTAGTTCAATCACCTGCTTGTTCCACCACAGACTTGAACCCCTTCCCACTCATCAACTAGAGTTGGAGTCTATCAATTACAGTTTTAAATGCCAAATATGTTCAAGGGGTTTTTTAAATTTAACTATGAATTTGGAAATGCTGTTGCTATACAGGATCCAAATTCTGATTTGCAACCAGGCTGATGAATGATTAAACAAAACATATGACTTAAGAATTAAACTAAATAAGCATATATTTGTTACAGCTTAACTAAAGATTTTCATCTGCTTTTATCCTCCTAACTACAACAGGTTTTATGGTTTATATTCCCTGGCAAAACAAAAAAACAATTAGTTACCAAATCATCTAGGAAAAAAAATAAATAAACAATAAATAAATAAAATTAAAAAATAAACAGTGGTCACCTCTTTGCAGTTAAATAACAAAAAGAAAAAATTAAGGTTTCCTGCTTGTTAACTTAAATCAAATCCACCCTGACCAAATCTCTCTTTCAAAAATGTTTTTGAGATGTATTCACCACCATCCAAAAATTGGGATGCTTGGACAAGGCACTTCTGGCTACCAAAGCTTTGAAGGCATCCTGCCAGGAACTGATTATTTCCGTTTCTTGCCTAATACCACACACAAAGAAGTTGGTGTTTCTGAAGGAGAATAATGCCAGTGGAAATTTGTTTTTTTCAATCTTACGTTTTTGTTCTCCTGGCAATATCCTTTGCAAGCTGTGCACCCCGTTTGCCCTTGAACATTTTCTCTGCCTCCTGTCGCTCCTACAGCGATACCACACACACAAAGTTAAGTGAAGAACATTGCATTTTTTTGCAAAGCTTTTTTTATCTTTGCAAAAGAAAAAGACGCTTTGGCTCATCTTCATCAGTGAACATTGGCACGTGGAGACCAGATGTAAGAACAAGCACATAATAAACATTGCCCTAACGTTCAGACTCAAGACGTTATCAACTTAGTGCTCTCAAAAGTAAAACATTCTTTCCCACACTCATCTTCACTGAAAGCAGAGGGCTCTGAGGTGATTGCTCATTTCTTTCTCTCGAGCTCTGGCTACCAACACCGCCAAAAAAGAATCACACTAAACAAGCAACGGTATTAAAACATAATTGAACCAACCCTGAACAGAATGAAACCATGGAAGAAAACAAAGAGCGTGTTTTAGAGCCACTTATGATACATAGGTCGAGGGAGGTGATTCTGCCCCTCTACTCCGCTCTTGTAAGGCCCCTCCTGGAATACTGCGTCCAGTTCTGGAGCCCCCAACATAAGAAAGACATGGACCAGTTAGAACAAGTCCAGAGAAGGGCCACCAGGATGATCTGAGGGCTGGAGCACCTCTGCTATGAGGGCAGGCTGAGAGAATTGGGGCTGTTCAGCCTGGAGAAAAGAAGGCTCCAGGGAGATCTTATAGCGGCCGCCCAGTCCCTGAAGGGGCTACAAGAAAGCTGGGGGAGGACTTTTCATAAGGGCAGTTAATGACCAAACAAGGGGAAATGGGATTAAGCTGAAAGAGGGGTGGTTTAGATTAGATATTAGGAAGAAGTTCTTCACTGTGGGGGTGGTCAGACACTGGAACAGGTTGCCCAAGGAAGTTGTAGATGCCCCCTCCCTGGAAGCGTGTAAGGCCAGGCTGGATGAGGCTTTGAGCAACCTGGTCTAGTGGAAGGTGTCCCTGCTGCTGGCAGGGGGGTTGGAACTAGATGATCTTTAAGGTCCCTTCCAATCCAAACCAGTCTATGATTCTATGATAGTTTCAATAAAATTTACAACTATGGCAAAAAGCTCACTGTTACCACTATGTTTTTGAGAATGTAACGAGAGAAAAAGGTATTTGTCTCGTGTTGAATCAGAAGAAAGCAGACTTACTTTGAGTTTCACTTTTTGGAAATCCAGCACTCTGACCTGGGGAACTTTGTGAATGACATATAATCTGTAATGTTTCTTATTTGTTACAGGATTCCTCAAAATGCTATAAAGGAAATAAAGGTTATAAGGAGATTCTTAATATAAAGTATTTTAAAATACACTTACACTGAAATACATGAATATACTTGAAATGCATTCACGTACCTTCTGCTATAACAGACAACAAATAACACCGTTAAATAAGCCTAGTGACAGTCTTCTTTGATATTATGAAAACTACAGCAAAAATTTGCTCTTTATTTTATCAATTAAATAGGTTTCACTGAAGAACATAAAGAACAACCTCAAAATATTAAAAAACCCCAAATAACTGAACCATCACATTTCCTACCTAGACACTGATCTACTGAAAAATCACAGGACAAATTGCTTTTCTTTTTTTGTCCCTCGCACTGAATGTAACATTACTGAAAAGTCACAGTTTACATGTAAAGTATTTTGTAACAACAGCTTAAACCTTTAGTTTTTAGGTTTTTAAAGGTTAAGGTGACTTCAATGCTTGCATATGGTTTTATAGAGATGTTACAGCTCACTGGTCCAACAGTCTGTCAGTAATATAAAGCCTCACCCATGAAATTCCAGGTATTTTTGTAAGTGTATTGGAAATATAGTTTATCAATTCTGGTTTTAAGCATAAAGAATCTGCCACAGCTTTTAAAAAAAAGAGAGCATTCCAGATGAAAGCAAAGAGCCAGGCCAGCAGCAGAGTTCAAACAGCAGAGAAAGAGCAGCTTTTCTTTTCAGGATGACATACCTCAGGTAAGTCAGCGATTTGATAGTTGATAACGGGTCCAGTTCACCCTACGTAATGGGAACACAGTAAGAAATCGTAAGTCCATTTAGTGAGAAACATCTGAAAACAAAGCTCCTGAATTCATTTTTAGAGACTAATTAGAATTACTGCAATTAGTTTAACGGGAAGACCACTAAGATTTTGTGACTGCTGTTCCACTGCATGCTGCTAATTATGTTCATTAAAATAAGTCCATCATTAACTACTACCAAAACCAGATGATATCACTCTAAAGAAAAAGGCTAATTAGAAAAATGAGTAGTACCAACTATTAGCAAAAGCATATGACACTACTCTCAGGAAACAGGTGAATCAGAAAGATGACAAACACAGATTTAAGCTTGTTTAGATTCAGCCTGCATCAGTAACTTACCAATTCAGCAATGTTGTTGTTGGTAAGAACAAGTTCCGTCAGGCTGGGCAGAGCCTGTTCGAGGTTTTCACCAATCCGACTAAAGAAGAACAAAGAACAAAGGTTTAACTTAGGCCAGAAATGAACAATGGTGAAAAGACACACAGAAATACATAAAGTAGAGAATCTCACTGTAAAACCAGCCAGTCTGGCACTGGCAGAGGTTTGGGTTAGCACCCCCTACAATGCTTTTCCTAATAAAGCTGACAATAAATAGTGCTGTCACTGTGAAGTGTTAGATGCAATATGGGATTCATCTTCATTTACTTGCAGGTATCACCATTTTTTTTGGTCTTTTCAGAGATGATTACTGAAATCCAAAGTCTCTGACCAAATTCTAAACACTGCCTCCGTCTTGTCTGAAAAACCAAAGACTGATTTTTGCACTGAGTGAGGCAGACAACACGCAGAGGGCCTAAGCAACACTCAGTGCTAATTTTTTTTTCCATAAAACAAACACCCAGCACTGAAAGACGCACACACGCTTCTCTCCCAAGAGCATTTTCCTCTGCCCCAGGGTCCCACAAGATCAAAATTCAATCTCTTACCAAATCCTATTGTTATTCATCAGAAGAGTTTTCAGTCTTCTCAACAGAGGGAACCCATCCAGTTTACGGATCTCATTGTCAGAGAAATCGATTGCGTCAAACTGGTCCAGAGTGGCACCCAAGTTCTCAATAACGGGGATTTTATAGCCTGGGGAGAGAGCGGGAGGCAGGAATTAGATGGTGCCCACAGAGCAGAACAAAGCAGGAGACAGAGTGCGTGGGAGGCATTATCTGGATGGACTGAGGATGCAGATAGTCTCAGACAAAACACCTCCAGAACAACACACAGACCAAACTCTTCCCCTTCTCAAAGCCAACAGCCCCCGCAGCCTTTCCACAGCATCCCACTGCCCCTCCCTTAGCAAACACCCCCACTCTCTCCCTGTGATGTCCCCTCTCCCCACACCCACCCTCCTGGCACACCCCTCGTGCGTCCCCCCCTCTCCCCCTCACCACTGCAGGTTCCTCCACATTTCCCCCCCGAATTCCCTTTCCATTTGTGATCGTTTCACCGAC
>NW_010308940.1:0-26142 GCF_000700745.2 Antrostomus carolinensis
CTGTTTTAAACGAGCTGCTTGGCAGTGCCCGGCTTCACACCCCTCACTTAGGGCTTTCGCGGGCCCTGCAGCTGCGGCACCGGTGCTTAAATGCTTCTCAGCAGCCTTCAGTAAATGGGAGAGCTGTGCGAGCATGCAGATCCTGATTGAAATGAGAAGGTTAAGGGGGAAGCATGGAGGAGTAAATAGAGGAACCAGAGGAATGGCCAAAGAATCGTTCTCTGGAGTTGTGTCTGAGCTCTGCCCAGTTTATAGATCAGAGGGATGAATAAAGGAACATTACAAACATTTTCACATTACGTGCTATGGGTGCGAGAAGTTTGTATTTTCAGAGTGTAAGCCTTTTTGTTTACAATTTAAAAAAATAATTGAGCATGACAGTAAGCAAGATAACCCTGTAGGCAGATTAAACAGTTTTTCGGTCAGCGTGCAAACCGCTCCTGTGCCTCTGTTGTTCCCATTGCTTTATCAAGCATCAGTTAAGTGAAATTAAGATTCTGGCAGCTCTGTAGCACTTGCTCATCATCTCTGGGGGCAGAGACACGAACTGGAGTCATGGTAAATTCGCTCCACTGCTGCTGTTGTTTAGGAAGAAGGCACGGACACAGGGAGCATTTGCAGCAGAGCTTCATGTTCCTCTTTGCTTCATGCCATCTGTGGTGATCTCGCGTATGAAAGGAATGAAGGGTAAGGTGGCAGTGAAAGAGACACGAGGTGCAGTAACTGAACTGCCCCAATGTGTGTCATCGGACAAAATGGGATTTTTTGCAGATTCCAAATCCAAGTTGGCCATTGCATTCTTTTCCCTGAATTTCCTGCCCAGTATTGGTGACAAGTCATACACCTTCCTTATACCTGTAATCCTTATTTTGAGCTGCTTTGCACACAGAAATAAGTAACATTCTTCAGAGCCTCAGGGAGCTGCCTATCAAAGCATGACCAGCTGTCCTTTGCCAAGGTAAAGCCAGTTTGGGGAAACTGAAAAACTCTGTGCTTGGCTGCATTCTTCACTAGCAGAGTGCCAGAGCTCTTTGGAACAGGTTTCTCTCAAAGGCTGTGTCTATCCTTGGTCTTTGTGCTGAGCTGTTGCACTCCTTTTCACTGGACGCTTGATCCAGCTGGAGTTTTTTTGAAATGGGAATTTCTCTGATTAATTGAATCCTTTGCACATTGTACACTCATCTGCTTGTAAGATTGGTTTAATATTAGGAGAAGGAGCAATTTTTGTAGCATTCAGATTTTTCCACAACTGACATTAGAATCATAGAATCATGTAAGTTGGAAAAGACCTAGAAAAAGTCGTTTTACACTACTTTACTTTTCTGTGGAGCTTACATATCTGACAGAAATTTGGGATAACAGTAAAAATATTCTTCTGTTTTAAAACATTTTACATCTTCAAAGTCAAAGCATTGACAGTCTGAACTGCACTGCTCTTCACCTCACTGGTAGCCAGCTGGTCCATCTGAGCCTGCACAGAGTCATCACTGAGCCAGCAACAAGCACGTTCCAGTGAAACCCCTGGCTGCCATAGATCTGTGCAGGCAATGGGTACGTTGTTCTTCAGGTCGCTGGAGCTGCGTGCAGATTTCCTCCGTGGGGACTGATTTGCTGAGTTAGCAGCAAATGTGTTTCCTTACAGGTGAACCTTCTTCATTTTTCACTGGCACCTGTCGGTGTGTGACACCTGTGTGTCCCTTATCTTTTTCCCCCTCAGCTCACTCTGTTTCTACCATAGAATGGCCACAACAATCTTCAGTAATTTTTGCTTTTTCTTGTCCATTCTTCCCCTTTTTATGCTGTTTTTCCAAATTGTAGGTTCATTTCACTGCCCTTCCTCCAGCCAGTTCCAGTCAGTGGTGTATCTGTATTTACCTTTATTTCAGTCGATGCCCGGGACTTGCAAATAATTTGGTTGTGTTATCAAGGCCACATGCCTCGGAATTCTGATGCAGGTTCCCCTCTTCCTCCAAATCCTGACATTTTAAATAATAATACTGAGTGGTTTTCATTTGCCTTCCCCTTTTTTAATATCTCAGGGAATTTTCATTGCTAACACCTGTTTTGCTACTTTCCCCCTCAAATATCATAGAGAGAGAAGTGGGAGATTTTTTCCTCTCCCTTTTTCAAATCAAAGCTGAGACTTCCATGCAATTCCAAGCCCCCTGAAATCGAGGCATGTGGATGTTCACCTGAGTCGGGCAGCCTCTTGGGAAGCAAGCTCTCTGATCAACAGCAGGTGACAGATACCCCATTCAGCATGGCCTTGTGGATTTCAGAGGCTGTAAATACCGAGAAGTTGACTAAAAACCATGCTCATCATCAGGCTGGAAGACGACAAAGATGAGAGAGTCCGGCCTTGTCCTGTTCTTACTGACAGCCTTCTTCCTTAACTGCTGGGTGGGCTTTGTCTCCTTCTAGGGGCTGAAGGGATGGGAACTGCATTTACAGGCCCACTTGTCCTTTCTCAGCAACTTTAGAAGTTAAACTTGCAGCTTTTTTTTTTTCTTTCTTAAAAATGCTGCTCTTGAGTACGAAGGGCTCTGGGAGAAGAGATGATTAACATGAATTACACAGGCGTATAGTCAGGTCTCTGGCCTGGCATTTAGGGACAGACAGATTCCTTGCTTCTTTCCACATTCTCACCAGATCCTCCCTTTTGTTCTCACCCTGTTGGATGAATGCAGGGAGATGTAGGTCTTGTGCAACCTAACAAAGGGGTTTTAGAAAAATGACGTGCACTGCACCCTTCATGAAGGCTCAAGAACCGATGGCATTGGGACCATGGGTACATGAAACCCAGCCACCTTTCTGAGAGTGCATATTCTGCCTGCCTTCTTTGTAGTTTTCAGAGGCAAAGATCTAGCTTAACTCAGTGTTCCTCTTCTGTACCCTAAAGTGGGTAATAGGAGGACAAAGAGTGGTTTCAGTCTTTCCTTCCTTGAGAGCCATGACCACATAGCTTTTGGTCAGAATGTCCCTTCACATGTTTTTTTCCTAGCTGCATCACATGAGAAGCATCTGACCTGAGAGCAAGTTGTAAGTCTCTTTGAGCAAAGCCCTGCACTGTATTCATACGACCATCAAAAATATTTCTACTTTTTTTCTGTTCTTTAAACAGATGTGTGAAGTCATTTCCTTGAAGGATCTCTCACAGATTATGTAAAGTACGCTCCTTCCCAGGAAAATCGTGTGACAAGCTGCATCACAGCTCCTTGACTTGGGAGATCAGCGTCTCTCACCAGAAGCAATTGTCACCAGGCTGCTGGTTGTTTTGAAGTACATAGGGACAACCTGTGGGACTGCCCAAATGTGCTCCATTTTAGTACTTAGATGTTTACAGTAGGAGATCTCCGGGAGTTTTTGGTCATAAACTGTTATAATCCTCCAAATATATCCCAGCAATCGTGACTGTTTTATTTCAGGAGGTATAAATAATACCCGGAAATAGGACTGTTGACACAAATTCAAACACTGAGATGCTCCCTTGGCTTTGGGATGGAAACAGACACCACACCACCTGTCAAAATAACATTAAAACCTCTTATGCTTACACATAAGGTATGATTAGGGTCAGGCCCAGCATCTCTGAGGTTTTAGCTAGAAGAGACAGTACTTTCCAGGAGTCTTGCTCAGTTTATTCCACTCTGTAAACCTTCAGTCCCTCAAGGAAAGGATATTACTGAATAGCAAAGAACACATTTTTCTCATAACTGAAGGAAATCTGCTCATTTGTCAGATTATTTAGCATTCAGCTGGGACTCATGATGGAGTGCCACGTGTGGGTGAGTGTCATGTATTGGTGTCACAATTCTGTGTTGATTTTTGAAGAGTGATCCCACATTGGTGTATCCATGAAGCCTCAGATCCAACCAGACAGCTCAGGCTTATGCTCCAGTACTGAAGAGCGTGGCATATCCTTCTGCCTAAAACAGAGAGAAAATACGGACCCAGAGACCCCCAGGCTGCGGGGCACTATTGTGGACTATTGACCTGACTCATGGAAGGACACCTCCTCCTCAGTTCCAGAGAGACAGGGATCTTCTGTAGAGAGTCCAGGGGAGGCCACAAAGATGCTGAGGGTCCTGGAGCATCTGCCTTATGAGGAGAGGCTGAGAGAGCTGGGACTCTTCAGCCTGGAGAAGAGAAGACTGAGGGGATTTTATCAATGTCCATAAATACCTGAAGTGTGGGGGCCAAATGGATGTGGCCGGGCTCTTTTTGGTGGTGGCTGGTGACAGGACAAGGGGCAATGGGCAAAAGCTGGAACACCAGAAGTTCCAGACAAACTTAAGGAAAAACTTCTTTCCTATGAGGGTGTTGGAGCCCTGGGACAGGCTGCCCAGAGAGATTGTGGAGTCTCCATCTCTGCAGATGTTCAAAACCCACCTGGACACTCCTGTGAAACCTGCTGTAGGGAACCTGCTTTGTCAGGGGGGTTGGACTAGATGATCTCCAGAAATCCCTTCCAACCCCTGCCACTCTGTGATTCTGTGATAAGGGGATATGAACCCGTTGTGACGTGAATGTTCATTCAGGACATGTCTCCCGTGGTGTTGCGTAGACCTGAGATCATCTCTCGGTCAGTTCATTCCAGAGTCTATAGCCTCATAGAAGCTGTGTAGATGACTGCTTTCTAATGAGCATGTAGAAATGAGCTAAACAAGAGACCCGAATCAAACAGACAAGGCCGAGGTGGTGGGAGGGGAACAGGAATCAAGCGTGGTTCAGTGTGCAGGCAGAAGGCAATTGGTGATGCATCCAAATCAACACAGTACCACCAAAGTCTTGCTTTTAAGCCCAGGTGCTTCACAGGCCCACCAAGCAGGAGCAGGGCTGCTCCCATGGGAGTGTCCTCTGCCTGCCTGGGAGAAGGAGCAGCAGCAAAGCTCCTGCTGCCATGGTGCCCTCTGGACCACTGTCTCCTTCAGACAGTTCCTCCTGCCTGCTTATGTACGCTTTGTACAGTTTTGCTAAAGAATCAAATACCTCTTTAGGAGACAAATGCACCAACTTGAAAAGCAGTATTATGCCTTTAAAGTTGTTGGTATCTCTTTGGCTTTCCAGATCTTGGGACAAATCCTTCAGGCAATCCCAGGCTCCAATACATCAGCAGACCTGTTCATGTGACTTGGAAAGCTGTGAGTTAACACTAAAGTCAGTGATAAATCAATAATGACTTTAACTGAAATGAGGTCAGTCCTGGGAGAAGGGAAAATACATTTCTAACATCATTTTAAAATGCACATGACAGAGAAAACAGGATGTTCCCCATAGCTAGGGAGATGCACCTATGTAAGTTACTTAGGCCCTCTGCTGGTAGTCATCGTGGGGAGGACGTGGGTAGGGAATGTCAGTTATACATTAATATTTAGATAAACCCTTTCCTGGTTGTATTTCAAGGAGGTTCCCTCTCCATAACCTGTAAAAAGGAGTCTAGCTATGTACACTAGAGGGCAGAGGCCTTCTGCGCACGGATTGGCACAGATACATCTCCAGTCTCAACTCCATTACGCCGTGTGATAAGCCTTTGGAAGGATTTTATTGTAGTCAGATTCCTGTGAAATACATTAGGTGCTCCTGTAGCCCTCGGTGGAGAATTTATCCGTGAAATGTCTCAGGTAGCAGAACTTCTCAACTGTTTTGAAGCCACGTTGTTTGCTGGATCCCACCAGTGAGTTCAGGCACTCAGATTCAGCCCAGCTTGTCGCTGCTGGCACAGTTGTATCATGACCAGTGTTCCCATTGCTGGAGCTTCAACTGTAGCAGCAATGGCAAAAAATCTGAGAGAATGTAGACAAATATATATTTTTCACTTCCCTAAGGGGTAAGGGGAAAATTGTCCTATTTTGATTTTTGTTAAAAAAACCCCAAGGCTTAATTGCTTTCTGTTTGTGAACTTCACTCAAACTCACGTTAAGCAGCGGTTTTCCAAAGAATCCATTGTCATATTTCTGCAAGCTTCTCTGCACAGAAGCACTTAGAATAGTTTATCTTACTAACTTGTAAAGTAAATAAAATAAGTTTGTTTTAAACCCCTTCCCCTTAGCAGAAGTGGCCATTCTTAAAATAGGCTTTACTGGCATGTAGTTTATTTAACTTTGCATTAACACCATTTAATCAAGCCTTAAATTAAGTTTTGAAACAACTTAGTTAAACCAGTTCAAGCCAGTTTGATTTTCAATCATGCAGTAACTAAAGAGTTTATTACATTTTAAGATAAATGAAATAAGAGAGTTCATACAGGATTTTCTTTTAAGGTAAATCTACTGTTAAGCCACTGTGACTTTTCAAAACCTTGAGGCTTTATTTTTGCTCTTGTGCAATGAAGCTCTAAGTAAGTTGAAGAAAAAAACAAAAGATTTCTCTTCTGTATCAGGGAAGTTCAAGCACAGATCTTAGATGAAGGAAATAACAGCAACTAGCACCTCCTCATCTTCTTCTTTATAACTTCTCTCCTCTCTTCCCCATCTGACAAGCATCAGTTGCTTCAAGTAGAACTTCAGAAGTTAATTATTTTTTACATTCTGCAAGGTCTTGCACTTTGCTAATGAATCACACTCCTCGCCTGTAATTTTCCGTAAGCACAGTTAAGCTGGCCTTTTTCCATTCCATGCCATATTTCACCCAAATCACCCTGGTGTTCCCATACATCTCACAGATGTTTTCATACAACAGTAATATGTGTTTGCAGAGCAGCAAACTTTGTAGGCATTATGGGTGACACTCATCCTTGGTCAAAAATGGTCTTCATGAAACACAGTCATACTGCAGCTCTCATAGATGGGCCAGAGTTGAGAGCTGGTGGTGGATAAGCTCTGTCCACTTGAGCCTGTCTGTATTTGTCTCCCAAACCCCAGGCAGAGCCTGGAGATCATTTCAGCCAGGGCTAGGTTGAAGAACAGCTGCTATTTAACAGCTCACATAACAATATACAGTAGTCAAGGAGAGAGACATGAAAGAGAACAGCACACAGATCTGACATTGTCAAGGCAAAGTTAGCCTGGCCAAAAGTCATTACCCACTAGAGAATTACAGAGGAGAGGACATTGCAAATAAATAAAAATCACAGACATTCATTTGAACACAAACTACATGTTTTCCAAAATGTCAGTGGTTATCTATGGAGGTGTGTTTGCTTTTTCCTGAATCCACACGAGGAACTAGATATTTGCACAAATAGAAACAGCGTGGTCCTAATATAAGGAGGAGGAGGAGGAAATAGCAGAAAAGTCAATGCACTGTGATGGAGCCGATGTGAGCACCTCAGCAAAGGGAGGTGTTGCACCAGAATTTGGATCAGTGCTCAGTGATGCAGCCTGAATTCAGACATTGGCCTTCTGCAAAGCAGCCCTGTGAAAATCTAGACCTGGGGCAGGCAGTCTGCTTGCTTTCTGCTTGATTCAGTCAAGAGCTTTTCCATGCTTGAAATCCTTGGTAAAAGAATACCACCACTCTGTGGACACGTTGCCTGACAGTCACCAGGCAGTTCAGTTCCAGCATCTGTGCTGTTACTGAAGGCAGCAGAAAACTCAGCAAAACAGAGGGTGGGTGTAGTGCTGTCAGAAGAGCTGCAATACCCATATCCAAAAGAAAAATTTACAGTTCTTCATGACATGTGGGGAAGATGCAGTTTCCTCATCTTCCCTATCAAGTCAGATGAATTTACTTATACAAATGTCAGGAAAAAAGCAAATGTGACTCCACAGATAACTCCATGTTATTTGTGGATGCCTTACGGTTTGTATTCAAATACAGATACAAAGGTAATGTCAGAATCATCAGATATGTTATTTAAAAAGAAGAAAGATGCCTTCACTGTAATTTAGAAAAAGAGACAGTGATGGTGGTGACTTTCTGTATGAGCAAGAGCAGCATATGAGAGAGCAGTATTTCCCATGTACTCATTTCAAATGCTGAATTTGAGACACTTTAGGCCTCATATTTATACATGCTGAGCAGACAATATTCCACGCTTTGTGAAAGTCATGAGGTTCATAAAAGTCATGGCTTTCATGAAAGAAACCAGACTGGTTTCCTTTTAGACATCCAGAAACAGAGACACCAAAAATCACTGGCCAGTTTTTAAAATGTTGGTCTTTATCTTTCTCTGTCTTAGTTTTCCCATCTGCATGGGAAAGATGATAATCACCCTGAGTGAGAAGTGCCTTGAGGCACCCCCTCCAGGGAGGGGGTAGCAAAGCGCTCTGTCCTTCATGAGGATGAGCAATGCCCACTGTACTGCACACAATGCCAACGATTAAATCATTTCTCACCCACCTCTGCTTTCCTCCCTAAAATGCTTTTCTGTCTCCTGTGTCTTTCTCAGAGCTTTTCACATTCCTGTTTATTTCAACATTTACCCAGGAGGTTCCATAACGACATCAGATTCATTTCATTCTTCCACCCAGTGCAGCTATCTTAAATCCTTTCACCTTTTAAAGTATTTTCTTGTCTCAGGATGGCCAGTGTGACACTTTTTATAAGCTCAAAGCCTACTTTGCTTATTCAGGGAAGATTCCTCGTGGATGCTGAATCAAGTCTAGCCTTCAGATCCCGATCTATAGTTAAAACAGTCAATGCCACAGCAGATGCACTCGGCAGGTGATGGCAGATGAGTTTTCCTAGACCTTGAAAAGATGAACTTGTTCCCACTGCAGAGGTTACATCTGAACACAGAACCTCTGCTTGATTCTGATCACAATGCTGAGCTGATGTGTCTGATGGTCTCTGAATAGCTACTTTGTGCACACTAAGGGAATAAGAAAGCTAGCTCTTCTGATGGTGAGGAGAGCCTTTAACCACTAGAACCAGAGTTGTTTTGCTGCAGAAAGGAAGTGGGAGATTTGAGCAGCAAGGAGAGAAAAGCTTGTGGCTTCAGCACTGATTTAAGATTCTGGTAGTCCAGGCTGCCTTCCTAGTTCCTGCACAAACTTCCTAAATGTGCATACAACACAGAGATAGGAACCTTTCTGGGGCCTGGCTTGTTCCTTAGAGAGTAAACTCTTGAACAGAGAGAATCCTGCTTGTTAAGATACATGGGTTTTTCAATGAGGTTATGGTCATTTGGATAAATCTTCAGTTTGGTGGCTGAGCCAAATAAATCAGAATTAGGCTGAAATAATTTTGAACTGATCCATACTAGAGATACCTAGATTTTCTTTGCATTCACAAGAAAAACTGCAAAATGTTGCTCTGAGCTGTGGAACGTACTTTATTCAACCCAAAATGAAATCTTTCATTCTTAAACTACTTATAGAGAATAAAAAAAGTTAAATAGCAGGCTAACATTATAAAGTTGCTGATGGTAGTGGCCACCCCTTCTGCAAACAGAAGCACTCTTGTGGGCAGTGTAAAACCCAGATCTGAATAACCTCTCCGTCTGAGAGGATCTGGCCCGCATCTCCCATTTGTCACAGAAGCACATTCTCAAAGCTGTTCTACATCCATCAGATTTAGTCAAAGGGAGGAACCTTGCCTGATGTTGTGATCTGTTTTGTCTTGTGCTTTGATCTTGTTGTAAAGCCAATATATTTCTGACATGCTGAAGTAGTTCCTTTCGATGTTGACAACATGAACGGAATTTTTGGTTCAGCGAAACTGTACTGCAAAGTTGATAGACAGTTAATCATTCTAAACATGTGCTGAAGGAGGCCAGTTGTGAGCGTTGTTTATTGTTCTTCATTGGTTTATTTGAACCATTATGGACTCCCATAATTAGGATATAATCTTCTATTGAAATCTGTAAGACAGTGGAAAAAGCTTACAAATTATACCAGCTTCCTGGAGACTTTTCTAGAAGGACTTCTCCTTTCTTTATTATAAAGAAATATTAAATAAAACTTAATGCTCAAGGGTTGTAGTAAATACTTTGATCTAAATTTTAGCTTATAGTATTGGGAGGCTTTTTGCTGTAAAATATTTCTCATGAAGTCTGAAACAAACATAAGTTGACTCATGGAAGAAAAATTGAATCATAAAGAATAGCTACTTGAACATACACAGCAATGAACCCAAACATCTCATTAGTGTCTGCAAACTGTAAAATTGACTCTGAACAGTATGTGAGCTGACCAATTCCCACCAAAGGAGAAAGAAGAGCTAAAAAGAGAAAAAGAAGGAAAGGAGGAAAGAAAGAAGGAAAGAAGGAAGGAAGGAAAGAAGGAAGGAAGGAAAGAAGGAAGGAAGGAAAGAAGGAAGGAAGGAAGGAAGGAAGGAAGGAAGGAAAAGAAAGAAAGAAAGAAAGAAAGAAAGAAAGAAAGAAAGAAAGAAAGAAAGAAAGAAAGAAAGAAAGAAAGAAAGAAAGAAAGAAAGAAAGAAAGAAAGAAAGAAAGAAAGAAAGAAAGAAAGAAAGAAAGAAAGAAAGAAAGAAAGAACAGCAGATGGGACAAAGAATGGGTAATCCAAAAACCTTTAACTTTACCTCCTTCAAAACCAAGACTTTTCTGGAGGCCTGCAGTCCAATTTGTGCCAAAAGTCCGGAGAAAACACATCAGACTTCTGAATAGGGATCATGTTGTAAGATGGAGCTCTAAACAAACACCTACATGATTGCATTTCCCATCTCATCCCCAAAAGTAATGCATTTTCTTCATCTTTTTCTAATGTTCTTCTGTGTTTCTACCTCTCCTTGTCATCCTAACTCAGGGTCCATCCTGCTGGATGCTGAGCTCACTGTGGTGCTCAGGCTGATGAGTGCTGACTGCCTTTGAAGCCATTGGAGGCCAGATCATCTTGCATCAGGCTTGTTCACTTGAGTTTTGTCACAGGGTCTCTGTTTTCCTTGTTTCCCAAAGATTTTCTGATGATCAGCAATGTTACATGGTGATAAAGAATAAAATGAGCTGTTCTTCAAAAGGAGAGAAAGAGAAGGGAGAGAGGGGGGAAGGAAGGAGGGAAGGAAGGAAGGAAGGAAGGAAGGAAGGAAGGAAGGAAGGAAGGAAGGAAGGAAGGAGGGAAGGAAGGAAGGAAGGAAGGAAGGAAGGAAGGAAGGAAGGAAGGGGGGAAGGAAGGAGGAGGGGAAGGGAATTGCTTGCTGACAGTACTTGTTCTCGCAAATCCCAGGGTCACCATCAATGCCAGTGCTGAGCATCCAGTGGTCGCTGAGTGCTGGGTTCTGCTGTGTCATTTCCAGTGTGCTGTAAAAGCATCTCCACTCATGATGGTGACAGAAAGGACACTGTGTGACTCCTGTAGGATGGCTGTGCAACTTTGCCAGCTCCAATGCTGTCGTTATGCCTAGATGTAATGTAGGATGGGCAGGAGAACCCCAAGTGTGTTTCCTGCAGCCCCTCTCCTCTAGTCTGAGCTGAGGGGAGGAAGGGGCATTGACTCACCAAGACCTGTGAATGCCTGAGTTTGTGGGAGTGGCCCTTGCTGCTGGTGCAGTTACTGGGTTAGCCACACGCTGCCCTTGTACTGGGTTTTGCTGAGCAGGCTACTGGTACCTGGGGCCTTTGGCTTCCCTGGGCTGGAGCAAACCAGTTCATCTCCCTTCAGGCAGCCCCCCGGGTTGTGGAGACAGTAACTGTGAGACTGCAGATGGGACAAGACAACTAGAAAAGATTTATTTGGATGGTAGATGCAAGTAGGGCAATGAGGATACGCTGGAGCTTGGCTAGGAGGTGGCCTTGGCATAGCAACAGCACCAGCTCCTGCCAGCATGGACACTGAAAGCCATGGCTCACGGAAGGGAAGCAGGCTAGCCCAGGGAGCCTGTGTAGCTGCTGAGCATGGATGCCCAAATGGAAAGGTGGGAAGCCCCAGCCCTAGTGTAAAAGGACTGTTTGGTGCAGGAGGTAGAACAGGGTGTGGTGAACTATAAGATGCATCAGAAGCTGCATCCTGGACACCAACCAGGGAGTGGCTGTTGAGTTGTGGTAACAGGGATGTACGGGCACTTCTGATCTGTGTTGTGGCTTCAGCACGTGGCTTGGTAGGTGTGGAGGTGCTGGGTGCAGAAATATGCATGTCCTCCCGTGGAGCTGATGCAAAGGGATCGTTCTCCTCCACAGAAGCTGCTCCTACCACAGGCTGAATGTCTGGGCTTCTTCTCAGGTGGTCTTCCTTCAAATCTGGG
Organism: Antrostomus carolinensis; assembly: GCF_000700745.2. Lineage (NCBI taxonomy): Eukaryota > Metazoa > Chordata > Aves > Caprimulgiformes > Caprimulgidae > Antrostomus > Antrostomus carolinensis. The sequence continues at coordinate 12,080 of NW_010308940.1, forward strand.
TCCAGTGAGAATGCAGCTGGTGCTATGTTCTTTATACCAGCACTTTGTTTACAGGTTCACAGCAGGTGGGATAATCTCTCTTGAAACAGGGGTTATAATAAGAAAGTAACTAAAAAATGCAAAGGAGAAGAGTTAGTTGCCATAATTTCTAAACCGAGAAAGACAAGGATATGATAGCTAAGCATTTGATTAAAAAAAGACAAAGATGGATATTAGAAAGGCCTCTTAGGGGCATTTTAAACCTAAAATGATGGCTGAATAAAATATTACAATATAGTTCCATTAAGTCATAATCAGAGAATGTTGTAAGTTGGAAGGGACCCACAAGGATCATCGAGTCCAACTCATAACCTGCCTTGTGTTTTTGTCATTTGGGAGCAGAGAAGTATAGAATTTTCCAAAGCATAAAAATGGATGTAGAAACCCAAATATTAGTGGTTTTCAGCCACTTTAGCATGGAATTAATGTGTAGGTAATTATATGATGCTGACATGTATCTTGTCAGCATTCAGCAGATGCCACAAGAAAATTTAAATTTTCAGTACAGCAAGATACGGAGCAAGTACAAAAAAATCACAATATGATGAGACTGTCTTTCCATTTCCTGGGCTCAAAGTAATCGGAAGTAACCAAAACCTGTTTTTTTCAGCATTTCTGCTCCTCAGAAATACTGCATCAAGAATTGCTGAGAACAACCAGAAATACAAAATCAGGACATTCACTAACATCCTCATCTCCTACCTTGTAAAGGCTTACTGTTTGTGAACATAAATCTATCCCAGCAGAATATCCTGAGAGTTGTTTCACATGCAGAGGGACTCACATACCTTGCCACAAGCAGAACCTGCTGCTGCTAGTGATTGAAGTTCGCCAGGTGAGGCAGATACTGGAGAATCCCCTTTCATTTTTTTGAATCCATGAAGATTAAGCTGACAAATGAACGTTTTCATGGACTCAGTTTCAAAAATTTGCAGGTCCTCTCCTTACCAGCGTTTCCTTTTTGAAGAATCTTTCAGCAGCCACTGTGCAGTTTCCTGCATCGCTTGACTGAACCCAGTTGCTTCCAGAGATTTTCCAGAGTTTCCTCAGGAAGAAAGGGGATGAAAAGCTTTGCCAGAGCTCTCCTCCAAAAAATGAGCACCCACACTCATGGCCCAGGCTTCACGAGGCAAAACTTCTAGTAGAGCTGCAAAGGGAGCATCACCAACAGCTCTTCTGTCATGTAGTGGAGGGACAGGAGAAGTTGAGAATGCCGACTCAACTGTCTCATCTGGAACAGAAACCCAAGATGTTTCTGATGAAGAAGGCTCCATTTTCAATTCTTTTTCTCAGTTTGACTAAAATTTTCAGCTCTAGCCCTTTACTTGACCAGCCAGGCTTTGTCCTGCTAGACAAGATGCAAGGTGAAGAGCAATGGTGCCAACTGCCTGGGGAGCCCAACTGAAAGTTCTCAAATGTCACCACAAGGCTCATGGTGTGTGTGATAGATAGATAGACAGATAGATAGATAGATAGATAGACAGATAGATAATTAACTCTATCCTGGCAAAACCGGGACAGTATGTCACAGTCACATCACAGCATGGCCTTCATCTGGCAAAATGAAGCAGGGGCAGAAGAAGTTGCTAAATAGCAGTGGTTGCTTTTAATTTATAGAGCTGCAGATGTTTTGAGACAAAGGTGAGGAAGCAAATAAAACTGTATTTGCATTTCAAATGACCTGAAAGGCCAGTGCTGTGTCCAATTGCCCATAGGAGTTGGTCCCCCAGGAGGAAGAGGGAAGGTTGCAGTGTTAGGAGTAGCAGTGCCCCAAACCTGAAGTTGGGCACCTTTCACCCGTGCAGAAACCTCTGTACCCTCTTTGTTCTTATGGTGAAGCTCCTGCTTTACCACCTGGGCAGAGTTCTGACCAGCAGGGCTGGGGCTGCAGCCGTTGCTGAGCTGCTGTGCTTGTGGGGCTGCTCTTCCTCTAGGCAGGGCTTCCCCTTCTCCATGTGTTGCCCTGACCAGCTCCCTTCTGGCCTCCTTTATTTCTTTGTGTGCTGTCCAGCTGAGCAGTGCTGCGAAAAGAAACAGAAATCTATTCCCAGTGCCTCCCCATTTCTTCTGTAGACTAACCCATGCTCTGTGGTTTCAGTAGCACTGCTTCTGTTTTGGGCTGGCCATGTACTGAGGTGATCTCTCAGCCTTCAGCAGTGTCTCTGCAGTCGCTGCTCCATAGGATAAACTGTAAGTAAAAGGCTACCTACGTACGTTTTGCAAATGAAATAAACAGGAGCGATGCATCCCAGCCCTTTCTTGGGTTGGCTTCCTGTGTTTTTCAGCAAAGGAAAGATTTGATGGAGCGCCTGTAGGAGTCAGTGATTCTCTTCCCTTCAGCATTTCGATCAGGCCCTGGGAGTTTTATGAAACACCAGCAGAAGTGTGAGGACAATAAACATGAGAACAGTAAGTGTGAGCCTGAGAAGCACTGGAATAGTACGGGCAGAGATAATAAAAGCTGGGAGTTTGGGCAGAGCGAGAAGGGTCTCCTTGAGCTGCCTTGAGCACCACTGAAGGCCTGGCCCAGACAGGTGCACGGAGTAAATCATCTGGACTTTGCTATTCTCCTGCAGGGAGGGGATACAATGGAAAACAAGGGCTGTCCATGCAGGCTGAGAAACTGTGGCTGGGCCAAGCAGGGACAGCTGCAGACAAGCTTCTAACAACTACTACAACACGAGTAACACAATAACTGTGTCAAAAGAACAGCTACTTGCAGGAACTAGTACGAGTAACGTACCTGGTGTGTTGGCTTTACTGAAGTTCATCGTGCAAACATAGCCATATGAAAACAAGGATGAGGAAAAAGGCTTTAGCTATTATGAGCTGTTTAGCTCTGTCCCTCTCTCTAAAGACAGAGCGGAGGCTTTCAGTGCAGTCCTGAGACCCAAGAGTGGTTCTGGCTTGGGCTGGTGAGCAAGAGAGCCCTTATTGTTCTCCCTGCTATTGCTGTGGGCATCACGCTGTCGCTGATGTTGCCCTCTGTTTTCTGACACCTGCCATTGGGAGGACTGGCCTTAACTACTGCCAGATGCTCAGAGCTCTTCCGTTGGTAGCTGCAGAGAGTTACCTGTTCATTCATCCTGTTTACGTTGTGTCAGCTTGTTAAAAAGAAAGGCTGTCCAGTATGCTTACCTTAAATGTGGATGGAAAAAATATGTCTACCAAGTGGAAACTGATTTGAATTCAGTAGATTATTTAGTACCTTGTATGTAAATCCTTGCTCTCAATTTTTGAATAGTATAAATGAAAACAGGAAACATGGAAAAAAGTACTTCCTTGGAGACAGTGCTTGAAGGGATTTTGGACTAAATTCTGAAAGAGAGAACTTAATCAGTTTCTGTCCCAGAGACAGCTGAATTTGTAATTTAGGTGTATGGTGTAACACCTGGTCCATAGCCCATTCAAAGTAGTAAGTGTTTTTCTTTGGACATAACTGGGTAACATATGTATACTATAATTTGTGTTTCTCGCTACAGTAGGTAGACTTTTGGGGATTTTTCGTGGATTATCTAAATGCCAGAGAAAGAGCCCAAATTTATTTGAGGTGTGATATAATCCACTTTATGGGAGTCTTCCCAGGGACTGATCTGGTTTATTATTCTCAAATTATTATGATTATTTCAAATGTAACCAAAATTAATTAAAGGCTTTTAAACCCTGCTGATATTCAGAATTGCTGCAATAATTTTGCATTTACTTATGAAAAAGCTTCCATAATTGTAAACGCTTAAGCGTGTTATCAGAAATTATTTGACTATAATCTCATCCTTCGGTAATGATTTGGAAAATTGAATGCTGTAACAGCCATTCTAAATCCTTTTGCTTGCGATACAGCTAATGTCTCAATTAAACAAAATCAACCAAAACTCATCAACATTTATGCTCACAGTGTGTTATATACACTTTGAAATGTTTGAAAATTAAAATGGAAAATAAACTATCAGAGTTAGTCCAAAACCAATCTTTCAAGACTGCCTTCTCAAAGACAGCATTTATCATTGAGAATAAGTTAGACCTGATGTGGTCTTTTTAAACTGATAATGTTGTTGGAGACAGAACTTGACAAAAAAACATAGTTTTTAGAGAATGCAAGGCCCTGCCTTCCCTTTTACAACTTACTGTCCCAGGCAAATGCCTCCAATTCACCCCTAATTTGAGAAAAAAACTTCTGAGAATCATTTAAGCATTAAGAATGGAAGAGCATAGTTTTGACAGAGAAAAATATGAGAGTCATTAATCAAGTTTTTAACAGAAAATGAAGTGCAATATTGACTTCAGGCATTACCCATTTCTGGTAAACCTGAGAGACGACATCTATTAACAACTGCCAGGTAAATTTCACCAACAGTAAAGTGTCCTGCACCCTTCCCACAAAGTTTGTCATCCTTCTTTTTCTGAAGTGGCCAAAAGCTGAAACACATTTTGTTTCCATGTAAATGCAATTGTAATGCTTGTTCACAGTCACAGCTTACATTTGATGGACTCTAACCTCATTCCACCCATCTTTCATCTGAAATGAAAATCCCTTTGTCTGATCACCTTGGGATGCTGAGGCTGCCCCAGCACTACTTCTCCTCTGAAGGTAAAGGGATGAACTCCTGGTTTCCCAGGGCTGTAAGGACTCCCCTGGTCCCTGCAGTATGTTTTTCTTGGATACACTGCAACTGTAGGTGCTACTCAGGGTCTTGCCATGGAAGTTAATTTTTCCATCAAAGAGCAAGCAAGCGGGGGAATATGGGAAAACAAAGGCAAGGAGTGTTAGATTTCTGTGCAGAGAATCAACTGGCCACCAGCCAGCAAAGCCAGCACTGCAGTTGTTTAGTTAAAAGGAAAAAAAAAAAAAAGCAATATTTTACAGCAATCTAATGTCAGAGTCCATGACATCACCTGCTTCCAGCTGCTGGTTAATCACGTGAAATTTGACATGGAAGAGTGTGAATCTGACTACTGGGACAAATAATGGCATTCAGAAAGGAAGTAGGAGGGAAGAATTTATCAAGTGTTTGCTCAAATTAAATAATTTATTTTAGAACAGCCCCAACCCCCCATTCTCTCAGTTCCTGTCAAATTCGTTACTAAATCCTCATGGCCTGATTGCACTCCTATATGATTCTGTCTTTTGGCTTCCATGCAATTACTACAGTTTGCCCATGAGCAGAACTGGCCATCAACTTGATGGAGAGGGGGTGAAAAAATGGTGTGGAGAGGAAATAAAACCAGTGACATTTTAGGAGTTTCAGTGAGGCTGAGCAGTGAAAGAGTCCCTGGCATGTGTCTCAAGGACTTTGGGGAAGACACTTCCAGTGCCTCTCCAGCAACTATGGGATGACATCCAGGGGAGAACTGGGCTCAGCTTGCTGAGCAGGACAGCTTTCATGAACTCCATTCTTTGGTTCATCACAGATAAACCACTTTCTTGATTGCTAAGGCAGCCTCCAGCAGTCTTCTGTGGAGGTTTCAAGTCTGAGTATGCTCATGTAATGTTCCCTCCAAAAACAGGGCCCTGCCTAACTCGACAGCCTCACAAAGGGTCTGTTCCTGTGAAGAATCCAAATTTCCATCTGCCTAACTTTAAAGTCTGGTCTACCAACTGTAATAAATCTCAGCATGCTCCTTTCTTCCTCCACATCTCGTTTTGAAGCAATAAAAATGGTAGATGATTCCCTGATGACCGCTGTTGCTGATGACGCAAATGGCACCTCACGTACTGGATCCTGTAAGTCTTATTCAGCCCCATCCATCACCTTCACAGGGAAGAAGAGATATTAAGGAAACTGTCTCTTAATGATAGATAGGGCTGTAAAAAAGAAAAATATTTCATTGTTTCAACACTTTGTTCCTTTTCGGAAATGTCAGAAATGTAAACCAGAAGGAAACAAAGTGGTTGGGGTTTTTTGTGGGTTTTTTGTTGTTTGTTTGGGGTTTTTTTACATAAAACACACTTGCAATCCAGTCCAAAAATGATCCCAAGGAGAGTTAATTTGGTTGTGTAGCTAAGGAATGAAGTGAGTATCTCTGCCAACAAATGATGGGTGTTTCCAGGACACTGTCTCTCCTATCAGAAAGGGTCATTCCAAGGCATTTCTCTGGCAGCTTTTATTAATCTCCCTCTCTCTGAGCCAGAAGGCAGGAAGATGTCAGAGGGCTGAGCTCTTGCACCGATCCAGCTCTCCTATTCAGGACAAGACTGTCCTCAGCCAGCAGGAGAGAGCACAAGGGAACTGGCAAACCTCATTTTGTCAAAGGGAGACATACTTGTAAAGTTAATCCTTAGAGCTCTGTCCGGGTGCCCCCTTCCTGCTCCTCATAAAACAGCCCTGAAAAAAAACAGTTTCAGTCTGTTCTGAGTGGAGAGAAGAGCACAACGGCTGCCAGCTTGTCCAGTGCCTTCAGCTGGGGGTGCAGGCTATGTTCACAAGGGGTGAAGAGGCAATATCTCCTCCAGCCTCGAGAAGCCACAGCCTCCGAGGGCAAAGCAGCCCACCTGGCATTGGGGCCAGCAGAGCCTCACCGACTCTCCTGGTTCTCCCTCCTCCGTGCTCTTTTTGCCAGAGCAAGTGTCTCTCTGTCCTCCTCACCAAACAAGTCCTGCCCTTCTCAAACAGGAGATGCCTGTGGGCAGAGTGGCAGGAGCCTGGGTGCATGAAGGCCCAGCTGGGGGGAAGCCCAGGAGCTGTGTCCGTCTGTGGCACCATCTTCTGCCAGCTCTGCCTGCCTCAGGCCAGCCTGAAGTCCTATGTAATACCAGGTCCTGAGTGCTGCTGTCGAGGCTCATGGGAGAATCTGGTTCAGACAAAAAGAGCTACAGGTCTCTCTAGGTGTATCCAGAAATGAGGAGAGCAAAGGATGGAAAAGGATTGAAGAACAAGCGGGAAGTAAACACAGGGGTTCTGCTGAGGACCTGCAGGCCTCACACCTCTGCTCTTCTGCCCTCACTTTTGCATCTCATTACGTTACTTAGGCAATTAGGTGAATTCCCCTGGGAAGAAGAGAGCAGCCAGCTGGAACTCTGTGGTATCCATCCCAATCCAGCAGGAAGCAGGGAGCAAATATGTAACATTTAGGAACCCATTAGAGCTGCAGTCTAGCTCATCAGCTCTCATTCAGCAAGCTTGGAAATGGATGGTTAATGTCTCCTCTCTGGCCAGATCTTCACCTTCTCCAGCTGTAATGGCTTTTTAGATATCTTAAGTTCAAGCAGCTGTTAGTAGCTGTCAGATCATTAAATATCTTTAACCATTTCCAAAGGAAAAGAAAAATGGGGAGACCCTTCCTTGGAGCACAGAGAGTTGTGAAGAGTGACAAACTTCCTGGCAAGGGGCGGGAGCGTCCCAGCTCTTGAAATCTTTCTTACTCGGGCACCTAAATGTGGGTTTAAATGCTTCAGTTTAGTTACAAAGCGGTGAAAACTCCAGCCATAGGAACTTGCCCAGGGTTAGAGCACATGGTAGCAGAGTGGAAACTGTCAGTGATCTGAGACTCTGCAGTCTGAAGCAGTGGCTTAAAAATCTTTCTAGACAGAGATATCTCAGAGATAAATAACTGCTGACTCAGGAGCAACCGCAAAACACTTCGGGAAGGAGGAGGAGCAGCACAAGAGGGAGCCTTGTCCTGGGCGTACCAGCCAGAGGAGGTGGGAGCGCAGCAAGGAAATCTATGCTGCGTTGCTAAAATTGCTGCTCAAATCCAGAAGTGGGGAGGCAGTTCAGAGAGCAGTTCACAGCTCCAAGAGTGGATGTCTCCAGAGCAAGGGCAGGGGGCAGCAGGGAGGCAAAGGCTCTGACTAGTTCGAGTTGGCAGTGGAGGAGCAGCTCTTGGTACTATTAAAGTGCACCCTTATTATTGCTGGGCATGCATATATGTATGTATAGAAACTTGTGATATGGCTGGAAATTTTCCTAGGTGGACATGTATGCTGCTCTTTCCATAAGGGCTTTCCTTACCTCTAGTTGGTCAGAGGAAAAGCGTGATCCAGTGTGCGGATCTCGATCTGTCTGGGAAAGATGTTCTTGCTGGAAACAATGTTATGTGCAAGGCCTGGTGATTTCCAGTGCCTGCTACAATACAGCTGCTTGTCAGGGTCAGGGTCTGCTGACCTTTGCAGATTGTTGCGTGGCAATGAACAGTGCTACATACGGAAAATAGCACAGATAATAATAATACACTGTTGTCTGGCAACATCATTTAGGAATATTTTCATAGCTCTATTGCTTTAGCTATTCAAAATTATGAAGAATCAACCTAGATCTGCTAGTTTATTAAACTGTGCTGCACTCATTCAAAGCTCAGCTTTTTTCCTTTCACAGACATAGGAACAGACAAAGGTAAACATCTTTCTATCGTAGAAATATTATGGTAAATCCTTAAAATATATTATTATACCACAGGCAAAAATAGATTCTCAGAGAGAAACAACATGCTTTATTTTAAATTAAATGCCCACAGCCCAGTATGGACTTTGAAATTATTCATCCTGTCCTCTTCAGTGCCCTCTCTCTTACAGTTTTTCAAAACACAGAGATCTCTCATTGCAAAGTGGAAACTTGGACAGCGTTCCTTGTGATTCCATGTTCATCTCATCCCTAAAACGTGCAGTGGAATCTCACAGCCTTGGAGTCTGAATATCCCCGTCGTATACTACCAAACCCCAAAGAGTCTATGTATGTGACATGCTGCACACTTAAAAAATAGCTTGTCTTTTTCCTGCTGTGATCATAGCTATCTCAAACAAATGCAAAGCTGCCCAATTATGGTTATGTGGTCACAGTCTAGTGGAATAACTGTGACATATGAATAGGAAAAACCTCTTCAGACAATGAAGCGGTATTTGAACTCTTATTGTTTTATCCACGCAACCACAGACCTAGGTTCAACTTTTAGTAGCCTCAGGGTCCAATGGGGAGGGATTTCCCTTTATAATTTTATTTTTATTGAACCTCAGTAAAACTCAACAGTACATATTTCATGGGCTCCTAGTGCCTCTGGCTCAGTGTGTGCAAAAAAAGGAAACATGAATGCTGAATCATGGGTTACTCCCCAAACATGCACATGTGTTTGTATTCTTATTATCATCAAATAGCAACCGTGGGCCAATGTAAAGCCCTGCTGAAGCACAGGGGACCACAGCTGTGGCACACACCAACTGCAGAGCTGGGCTTTTCTCTGGCACCAGGAAAAAACAGGAAGGGTGGCACTGAAACAGCTGGGCATAGCCAGACATAAAACCAGTGGATGTTCACATCAGACCTTCACATCTTCATCCTGAGGAGTTTACTAGCTGAGGGAAAAATAATTACCACTGGCATATATGCATTGCATCAAGAGGAAATGGAACATCTTGTGCTTGTTCTAGGGTTCCTAAAATTTCTTGCCTATCATGTGTGTATATAATTCCTTGTCACTTTGCTATGCATAATATTGGTTGGAGCATGTCCAGAGAAGAGTAATGAAGCCGGTGAAGGGTTGAGAACACATGTCTTATGAGGAGCAGCTGAGGGAACTGGGTTTGTTTAGCCTGGAGAAAAGGAGGCTGAGGGGAGACCTTATCACTCTCTGTAACTACCTGAAAGGAAGGTGTATTGAGGTGGGGGTCGGTCTGTTCTTCCAAGTAACAAGTGACAGAACAAGAGGAAATGGCCTCAAGTTGCACCAAGGGCAGATTAGATTGGGTATCAGGAAGAATTTCTTTCCTGAAAGGGTTCTCAGGCATTGGAAGGGGTTGCCCAGGGCAGTGGTGAAGTCCCCATCCCTGGAGGGATTTAAGAGTAGTGTAGACACAGTGCTGAGGGACATGGTTTAGTTGGGGACTTGTCAGTGGGAGGTTCATGATTGGACTCGATGATCTTAAAGGTCTTTTCCAATCAAGGCAATTCTGTGATTTTCCATACATACATTTTAATCTCTTGAGCTGTGTAATGGTTCTGCAAAGCCTGGCTGCAAAACCTGAAGCCTGTGAGCCAACCTGATGTTCTTAGCCCAGCGCTAATGCTCTGCAGACATGTGCTATGCATGGATGTATAGGATGTATAAAAAAACTCAAAGGACCCCAAGCGTATAAGAAACTCCATGCAGGTCACAGCCACAAATACCCTGGGAGGGACCCAGGACACGTTAGCACACACTGCCTGTTTCACAGGCGGGTGAAGCGAGGCGGAGAGGCAGCGAGCCACGTTGCTAACAGCCCACAGCGCGGCAGGGGCAGAGCCAGGAACACACCGCCGAGATCTTTGGCTGACTTTCCTGGCTGTGCCGAGCTGTAGGACTTGGTGTAGCACAGGGCGAGGTGCAGGCAGGAATGTGTGGAGGAGGTTCCAGAGAACAAAGCTGGTTCCTTTGTGCTCTAGGTGGACGTACAAGCTCAGGCAGATGTGGGTGCAGTACACAGACTGCCCTAAATTACATTGACTTGCTACAGGTGTCTCTGCAGAGCCCGGTGTTCTTGCTCCTTGAACAGGAGCTGGCACAAAAAATATTAACCAGTCACTGCTTAATTCTGCCATTGTACTTGTTCCTGTGGGATAGTGGGAGGGGAGCAAATGACCAGACAAGGGAGGAGGGTACTTTGGGATCGTAGCTGTTTTATGATTAAATTGTTATGATTTTTTTCTGTTTTGTTTTTACAATTAGATTGATATTAAGTAGGCTGTTGTCCATTCTGTCCTGTTCTAGCTTTATAATGCAGCCCACACCATACTGAGTGCCTCCAAGGATTTAAGAGAATAGGATGACCAGTATCTATCATGCAGCTCTTCTCCCCTCTCCATGGAAGGAAGTATTTCTGCAGTACAAGACCTTGTTTCAGTAAGACGTTTGGGGTTTTGTTTTGGTTTGTTTTTTTGGCTTGTTATTGTGGTTTGGATTGGGGAAAGGGTTTTTCTTCAAATCAGTACATGTCTGTCTGGGTTTTCCCTAAGGAAAGGAGGTCAGGGGAAGGAATATACCGTGCACTTTTAGAGTGGAAAGTGCCAAGACTTGCAACACATCTCAGTCTTGGGGAGCCTATTTCCGAGCCTCAGGCCCTCACAATGATGTGAGCATCATTGTGCCAGAGGCCAAGGTCACTGTCTTCACCTTCATGCTCTGGCAACCTTTTAGATACTATCCCAGGGCTCAGTGTGGCAAGCCTTGAGATGTGGCCCAGGACCTTGGCTCCAGAGGAAGAGGGTGTATAAAGTAGCAAAGCACAGTTCAGCCTGTGTTTGAGGGGGTCACCAGCACCGTCCTGATCTGCCAGGGCTCCCCTAGCCCTGGAGGGCCATGCCTGGGAGCAGGCTTTACCAACAGTCCAAGCAAAACCTGAGCTAGGGTCACAGCAGAGGCTGAAAGGAGTAAAGCAGCCTTGGCTGCACCGTCCACTTTTCCTATCCGGCATTCGCTTCCTGCGCAGCTGATCTCCTCTCCTGCCCCAACAGCCCTCTCATCCGGCTTCAGTGGGGTGCAGGTGCTCCTGAAAAAAAACCCCCCCCCCCCCCCCAGCAGCCAAACCTCCTCTGCCTCCACACATTCACACGTGGCAGGGCCTGTCCTGCTGCCCCTACAAACAGCCACCACCCTGCAGCATTTGTCAGCCCTGGACCCAGGGGCACAGCGGCCATAGCCCAGCTGAGCCACACACGCTGCTCACTGAGCACTGGCAGCACATTTGGGACAACTATTTTTAAATAAGACATAATAATTAACATGTCTCCCTCCAAGTCCACAGAGGTGCTGGTAGGCCATTAACTTTGACAGCTGTGCTATTTCTTTCCCCAAATGCTTATAGCCAGTGTGTCTGGGAGAGGTTACACAGTTAGGACAGCTCCATGCCCTTCTGTAAGTGTCTGTCCTCACTTTATTTCAGGACTAAATACATCCTGCAGTGGATATATGCCCTTCCTAAGTGGAAGATCCTGTTCATTTTAGTGGCCCCACTCTCTTGAATAAGGACAAGTTGTCCACACAAAAGCTGGCCAGATCAACTGTTTCTCCTAACCCAGCCTGCTTCAGTATCCTCAAGCACTGCAATTATTTTCTTTGGAAGCAGGAAGTAAAAATTCAAATGAAGAACATGGCTTAAGCAGAAGCAAGATCTTTTAAGACCCAACATTGGACTTTTACTTGAAGAGCGTACGCTGAGACTGCAAGCAAGTCAGGCTGAGGCCATCTTTTTGTTCTCTTTGTGCAGCACCTAATGCAACAGTGCCAAAGCTATGGAGAGGGCTTCTCAGCAGCATCAAGCAACTACAGCAGTGCTGGTGTCTGGAGACATCGGTCTGTCTGTGAAAGAAACTTGTCTCCCTTCATGCCTCCATCCTTGTCCCTGGATTGGACGAGCAACCTGTTTCGGTTTGTGCTTTCCATTTAGGCTAACCTCAGACACTGGGTTTCCCCTTGATTGGAAACAAGTGTGCTGAAAGCTGTCTGCTCTTTCTTCACTGTACAATGTGGACTGCTGCCTGGCTCCAATCTGGAAACAATTATTTCCCTCCTGTACCAACCCATTCTGAAAAGGGATTTATCCCTAGACCTTTTTTCCCTCTTTCCATTTTTATTAGCTGCTTCCTTCATAAATAAAAGCTTGTCATTGTCTATAATGCCCACAGGACAGCTCTAGCTCTGGGCATCACATGTTCCTGTTCTGATAGGTTGAGTATCTGATGGTGCTTGTATTTGACTTTAAGAAAGGGCTTTAAGCACCCATTGTCAAGGCCAGGTTGGATGAGGCTTTGAGTAACCTGGTCTAGTGGAAGGTGTCCCTGCTCTTGTCAGGGGGATTGGAACTGGATGATCTTTAAGGTCCTTTCCAACCCAAACCATTCTATGATTGTGGTTACGCTGGTGTAAATACTCTTAAATAACCCCAAAGAACACTCAAAACATCCAGGCACAGAGATGTGCAGTAGTACTTGCAAGTACATGTGGATGCTCTTAGCACAGCATAGGGCAGCTGTTTTAAAAATAGAAGATACCTGTTTATCTGCACGTATTCCTGGATTTGTTATTTCTTTCAGAAGTTCTTACTTTTTGATGTGTGTGTGGAGACATGAGGACATGGGAGCAGCAGATGACCAGAATCTGCAGATATGTGCAGAGAGGGGGGAGCCTATGCCCATGAATAGTGCCATTATACTCAGCAGGGTCACTTTTCTGAGAAAGATTGATCCCATACTTTACTTCATGTAAGGCCAGTTCCTGACTGAGCGCAAACACTGAGGAAATGGATTGGAGTGGAAAGAGTCTAAAAATCTCCTTTCCTGCACTGAATTCAAAATAGCATTTCTTACTGGAAAAACAAACATAAGCTCATTTTGGGTGTCTCTGTCTGTCTGCTTGTGGGATTGGCAATCCACACCTTCTGCAGATCTGAAGACCTCTCTGCCCTGTTTACACTCTAGAGGTTTTGCCTTAATTACAAAAAACTGATCTGCTGTGACATCAATTTCCCTTTCTAGGGGAAATTCCTAGCTGTGAAATCCTAGCAGAGACAAACTGCCATTCTTTTTTTTTTTTTTTTCCTTTGGCCAGTCCAGACCAACCCCAAAACAGCCATCTGGGTTTGACCTTGACTGCTACTTTGAGAACGAATCGCAGAGCCTGCCCTCCTGAAGTGCTGACATACAGACAACTCTTTCCAATGAGTTATCTCGATGCAGAAATCATGCTGTATCACAGCCAAGAGCCTGCTGCCTCTGCCAAGTGGGACCGTGCCTGGGGGCCGCGGGAGCTGACAAAGTGTTGTCTGTGGCCTACCCTGGATCAGAAGGGTCGAACATTGTCCCCTAAACTGCCCCAAAACCCACCGCAGCGAGTGGATGCGCCTATCACTGCTTACAGCCCTTGTGTTTGGCATCTGGGTGTCACCTCCCCACCCAGGACATGCTGACACAGAGCCACCCACATCACCCCACCCAGGGAGAGCTTCACACCAGCTTTGGTCTGGTGTGGATGGCCAACGTGCCGAAAAGGAGAGTTTCACACCAATTTTGGACTGGTGTGGATGGCCAACGTGCTGAAGAGGATGGAGCCGCCGTGCCTGGGGA
>NW_010308941.1:0-35075 GCF_000700745.2 Antrostomus carolinensis
ACGAAAGCGCCGCTTCCCGCCGCTCGAGTTCGGAAAGGGCCTGGGGACGGGAGAGGCCGCTGCCGCCGTCGCAGACCCGGAGGGGGCTGCCGGGCGTTTCGTGCGGGCTCCCCAGAGGCAGCCGGTGCCGGTGTAAGGCGTTACCTGCTCCGTTTGCTTTCCCGGGCTGCGTCCGTCTGTGCTGAGCTGCGCGGAGAGGAGAGGGGCGGCTGCCGGGGGCGGCGGGGGGGGTGCTGGGCGGCGTGTGGGGACGCTGGTAAGTGGCTGCGGTACCGAGACCTCCGTGTGTTAGCGGTGGAGCTTTCTCAGCAGATGTCCTGGTTTTGAGCTGGGACAGAGCTGGGGTTCTTAGCAGCTAGAACAGCGCTGTGTTTTGGTTTCAGCCTGGGATTGGTTATGAGAGAAACACTGATAACATACCAGTGTTTGCATTTTGTCACTGGAAGTGAAGGACTTTGTGTTCTGTTAGTCTACAAGCACAAGATCTAGGGGGGTGAGGAATATATAAATTAATAAGCTAAACTGGTGTTTGGATATGCCAGTGGGATATTCCATATCATATAACATCATGGTCAGTATATTAGTGATGGTCTCTGCCTTTTCTGTCGCTCTCTGACTTCTTTGCTTTAAGATTAATACCACTTGTTTTGTAGCAGGAACTGAGACAGATTTAACACAAAAAGTGATGTAATATTATTAACCTGTAGTTAATTTCTAATTTCCACAAGAGATTGGAGTAACCACTGATGGCATCATTTTTCTCCTGGCAAAACCTTCGCTCTTTTCAGATAGTCATAAGATCTACAGACCTTCCTACGCCTGGAATCTGAATCTGGATTTCATTGTGGCCTAGAGTTTTAATACAAGACATTTGAAAACATAAAGTGGATTTTAACTGTTCATTTATTGTCTTTTATAGGTTTACCTACCAGCAACTACAGAAGATGAATTGATTTAAATACAAATACCAGTTGTGTTGTATCAATGAACCCGCATCACCTCAAGGAAGTCACAACATCCCAGTTGTGTGCTGCTGTGCCTGAAGGTTTCAAAGCAAAGACTGCTGGCCTGGTGGAAATGTTTCTGGTGGAGGTTTACAGGTGCAAGCTCTGCCAGTTCACAAGCAGCAGCAGAAGTGAGATCAGGACACACCTGGCTCGTATGTATAAAACAGCGCATCAAATTTCGGGCTGTCCTAAAATGGACCAAAATGAAAATGAGTCATATAGCATGGGTGATGAAGCTAGCCAAGAAAATAAAGAAAATGAAGAAAATCTTGCATTCCAGGTGCTTCAAATGATGAGTCCTCATTGTTGTGACGTGAGCCCAAGCAGTCAGAGCAATAATCCTCATGCCTCTCACTCCTGTGGAGTGAACACCTTGTTTGGAGAAGCAGCAGCTCGTTTGCAGCTTGAGGAGTCCTGTTCTGCAGTGCCAACTTCTCTTTCATATTCCAAGAGCAAAGATGAAGAAGCAGCCCAATCTGTGCATCTTGGCCTCTGCTGTGTTTCTAGTGTTAGAATTCAAACCGTAGCTGGGGAGATAAAAACTTCTAAAGCTGAATCAAGGTGTAAAAGTAATAATAAAAAAATGAGAATAAAGCTAGATGTGACGAGAGGGTTAGCTCATCCTCTGAAAGATGCTTGCACTGAAACCTCAGTTCTGAGAGGATGCAGCATTTCTGTTACATGTACAATGTAGCACTGAAGACAAAAGATGCTCATAAAACCCATGAAAAGGGTCACGAGGTGAATTGTGGCTTTAAATGTGTTTGTGGTCAGATGACTGAGTGGGACTTAATGGAGAATCATTTAAAATCAGACAAGCGGATAAAAGAAACCTGCCAGTGCCTCATCTGTGAGTGTTTCTGTGTCACAGAGTGCCTGGGAAGTGCTCAGAAACAGCCATCAGAGGACACCTCATCTCCTTCAGTGCACAGTGTGTTCATCATCTTTGAAGCTGAGCGGATAAGAAATCTCCACGTAGCTTGCTGTTGTCAGGATACATCTAAATGTCTGCACTGTGATTTTACCAGTAAGTCAGATTTTTTTTTTCCCCCTCATACAGTTGCCTCAGCTATAAACTTCTCCCTGCACATAATTTTATTTGGACAATGCAATATTTATTAGTTTCAGCACGAGCTGTAAATGAGATGCTGCCGTAAAACGTCTTCATGCTGGTTTAAACAAAGAAAACGTAAGAATTGCAAAAATTAAAGAAGTTTTGTAAATGTTCACTTTTTGATGATGTTGATTCTGCAAAATCCTGTCTTGTTTTGTACTGTGGATTCTGAATATTTCTAGGAGTAGCTGACCATCATATTCCAATAATTTCAATATTATTAGCTTTTTAATGGCTCTGTAACATTACTGTAAAGGTGCTTCTATCAAGGCTTTTTATCTCTTTAAGTTTTGTGACACTGGGAATAGCTAAATATAATCCCCATTTATAAATGGAGGACCTTGGCAGAGTAACATAATCTGTGTCTCTTAAATCACAAAAGGACATAATTATCATAGAATCATAGAATGGTTTGGATTGGAAGGGACCTTAAAGATAATCCAGTTCCAACCCCCCTGCCATCAGCAGGGACACCTTCCACTAGACCAGGTTGCTCAAAGCCTCATCCAGCCCGGCCTTAAACACTTCCAGGTAGGAGTCATCCACAATTTCTCTGGGCAGCCTGTTCCAGGGTCTGACCACCCTCACAGTGAAAATCTTCTTCCTCATATCTAATCTAAACCTCCCCTCCTTCAGTTTAAACCCATTTCCCCTTGTTTTGTCATTAGTTGTCCTTAGGAAAAGTCCTTTCCCAGCTTTCTTGTAGGCCCCCTTCAGGTATTTCCAGTATAATTCAGATATTTCCAGTATTCCAGTATAATTCCAGTATTCCAGTGCTGTTCTCCTTTGCATTGACTCAAAATGTTGCTTGTGTACTAATTGACTTTATTTAAGCAAGGAGAGAAAAAACATAAAAATGTTTCTGTTTTTAATGACAAGTGTTTTGCCCTCAGTAAAGCCATGCATTTAGTCCTTACCTTCAAATCTGCAGGTAAAATCTTGAAACATTTGTGTACAAAGGTGGTCTGGGCAATTTTCTGTGCAACCATTCAGCGTTGCAGGTGATTGCAGTGATTGAGTCATTGATTTTTAGCAAGGTTTCCCTGGCTGCTGCTGCTGATAAAGACCAAATTCTCGCTGCCTGGGTTGAAGTACTGATTTGGTTCTGATTGCTGGGTAAGGCCAGTGCAAAACCAGGTAATTTATGCAAAATAAGATGGTAGCTCACAGGAGTGCTGTGGAATTTGTGGCAGTCGATATGAGGAGCATGGAGCAACGTGGAATAACAGGGCTTCCTGTGATGGGCATCCTGTTTGTGCTGCGCTGTAGGTTTGGAAGAGTTTAGATTAGATTGTGTGTCTAATTTTGAAGTCTGCTTTGTCTTTGGGATAGGTGGGGTTGTTCTGAATTTTTCTTGTTTAAAAGGGCAGGAGATACAATTTTTATAGAAGGTTATTGCAGAATTTCTGCAGGAAAAGTAACTAAAAAAACGTTAATTTTTAGAATTAAAAGCAAAATTAGTATCTTACTTGCTTCACAGTGACCTACAACGTGTCCACTTAATTCTATACGACTGTAAGCCAACAACAAGGCTACATTTCAGACTAACTTTTTCTCTGAGTTGTTGGGAAGGAGAGCACATAGACAGCTGGAATTCACAGTATTTCAGAACTGAGATTACTACAACAGTGAAAAGATTTGTGAGTGCTTAAACAAACAGTGTTTTTGAAACTGAAAACAGAACTGTTTTCTATTGACAAATTGTAAGTTGTGTCTTGAGTGAGTAATTTTCTTCCATCTTTTTGAAGGGGGGGAAAAAAAACCTATCTCCCTTATAACTAGTGAGAGAACAACCAGGGCCTAGGTTTTCTAGGATACATTTTTACAATTTCCATCACATCTGAGGGCAATGAATTTTGAAGATTCTCACCATTCAGTTATGTTAACATATGCAGCAAGTTGACTTAATTTTAGCTTCCTGTTGAAAAGTTTTGTAGGTTAAATACTTAATAACTTTTTAAGCTATTGGCAGCATTATAGAATTGTAAATATTTTACATTTGTTTTGAATATTGTTTGCATTTTTGTTATAAATTTGAGTAAATTAAGCCTTTCTACATGTCTTTTTAACACCGTACTAATTTCTATACGTTTTTGAGGTGGAGAAGAAACATTAAAGAAACTGTGATAAGTCTTCAGCCTGATAGCATTTTTCAGATGTTTCATTCCATTTAAGGGAGTTTTAATTACAAAGAACTGTTATCTACCAATTTATTATGCTTGTGGAGCTGATTTGATGTGTATGTGAGCCTTCCCGCTTGTTATGGGGATAGCTTTTGAAATAAGTTTTAACTGTAGCTTATTAGCACTAAGCTTGTGTTTAAGTTAATGTCACGTTTTAGCTGTATTTGCTAACATTATTTGTTACAATGTGCTCGTTATAACTTTTAACCTACTGGTTAGTGGAAAAAAAATGTACAAATTGCTAAAATATTTCAGTGGAGTATGCTGAAGTTTCTTCTTAGTTTCTTATTTAGGACAAAGCTATCAGTTTATCATGCTGAGAGATTCTTGTATGTGATTATGCAATGTTATTTGTGGTTTGCTTATCTAAATTAAAACAGTTGTTGGTATTTGTGTAGGCTGTATAGTGACAGTTTGCCATCTGCATCAGGGATAAAGAGACAAAAGACCTGAAAGACTAATCACGCTCCCTGTCATCATTTTTGGTCTTTGAATCTTAAACCTTAAAAAAGAGTCCAGAAATTGCTACAAAGTTGAGTGATTTTATATTAAAACCTTTACAGGAAAGGGTTAATGATCTTGAGAAATAAGAAAGCTGGGGAGGGACTTTTCATAAGGGCAGTTAATGACAAGACAAGGGGAAATGGGTTTAAACTGAAAGAGGGGAGGATTAGATTAGATATTAGGAAGTTTTTCACTGTGAGGGTGGTCAGACACTGGCCCAGGTTGCCCAGAGAAGCTGTGGCTGCTCCTCCCTGGAAGTGTTCAAGGCCAGGCTGGATGAGGCTTTGAGCAACCTGGTCTAGTGGAAGGTGTCCCTGCTGATGGCAGGGGGGTTGGAACTAGATGATCTTTAAGGTCCCTTCCAACCCAAACCATTCTATGATTCTATGATCTTGCTTGCATTTTCCACTGAACAGAAATCCTCTGTGCAAAACCCACAACCTCCAACCAGTACTTTCTCCAGCCCAAATTTAGACTGTCTCCAGATATGCTTAGAAGAAAATGGACAAGTAAAGTGTGTTGCATCTCACCACTAAAAATGATTCTTTGAGGCTTGGGTATTTTGATGTTTCCTAAATATCTGTTCCTTCCATGTTTTTCATATGCTCCATAATTCACATCAAAATAATTCCACTGCAAGTATATATTTTACTAACTCATTTTAAATTGTGGTTTGAAATATTTGAGAACTGCTTGTTATCTTTGTTGTTCTGTTTTGACATTGAGGTAGAGGAACACATTGAGCACCCTTAGAGCTGAGCTGATCTTGCTTTTGCCACTAGAGCCCCCATGGTCAAACGGTGGCTTCAAAATGAATAATTGCTCTTTCTTCTGATATACTGTGCCAAATTGAGCCTCATACTGCTTAAGTAACCCCAAAACACTTTAAAACTACATAGGAGTTAAATTTGAGCTTTTATATTAATAATTGTTTCATGTGGAGAAATGTCTTCTATTTTAAAATAATGTATTTAATCTGATTTTAACCTATTCTAACAAATTGGGGCTTTTAATACAGGTAAAGAACAGATCAAGGTCTACAAGCATCAGCACAACTGTGGTGGAAGTTTCAAACTGCACCCATGTACTGAATGTGAGAGATGAGAGACGTTTTTTCCAAATGTAGGTGGATTTTTTTTGTTATTTTTTTAATTCCTTCCCCTCTGCCTTCAATAGGTCTCTTTCTTTTGCATTTTTTTAACCAATTAGTTTATAAAGTGCAACAAATGCTTTGTAAATGCTCTAAACATACTGGATTTCTGATTAAATGTTTTACCTCTGTTTGCTTTTATAGAGTGGAGGTGAGTTTCCCAGTGCTAAATGTTTGCTTAGTGCAAGTGTATGTGCAAGTAAACTTGTTTTAATTGGTGGAAGAAGGCTTTACAGTTCATTAAGCTAAATTGAAACTGGTTTGAGGGGGAGAAGAGGATTAGGGACTTCTTAAAAGAGTTTGCTTGAGGGGATTAAACAAGGATCCTCATCTTCAAAGGCTGTTGGTGGCAGTGGGATGTCACTGCTGCACTGAGCTCAAAGTGGAGCAGTTGCTATGTAGATAGAGGAGAAAAGACAGAACACTTAGTGCAGGGAGCCTGGATGCAGGACTTGATGAGGTGCTTGGGTTTTTTTATACATTTTACGTCGATTTGGGTTCCTGAGGACTTATTTTGGCAGTTGATAATTGCTTGGTTGGATAACCAGTTGTCTGTTAGTTTAAAAGGAAATTCTTTGTTAGTAGCAGCAAGTTGTTCTTCTTTCATCCATCTTGCTGCTTCTTACTCAGCAAGAGCTTTATTTCCATCTGTAATAGATGGAGATTCTTCCTTCATACAAGGAAGACTATTACCTCACAGTTTTACTGTTTGTTTGGGGGTTTTTTGTGGTTTGTTTGGTTTTTTTTATCCAACTGGGCCCTTCACTTGAGGGGGGAGGATGCTGCAGTGCTTAAAACATCAAAGATTAAGGATGCTTCATGTCTGAAGATTTTCTGACTTCAGCTTTGTGTCAATGTGACTGGAATAACACCAGAATTGTGATATTTTGAATAACAGCCATCCAGGTTCAATCTAAATTTAGATTTATTTTTTTTTTTTGACCAAGAGTTTGATCTCTTTCCGATTCCTTTTTTGACATCTAATGACATCAGAAGTGCACGTTGCCAGTCATACTGTTAACAGTGCCAGTACCTCAGACCTTGACCTACAAAGCCCGGGACTTGCGGTTAGAACAGAGCTACGTGGAGAGACTTGTCCCTGTGTCTCTGATTTCTGGCTGCTGTCTTCAGTTAATCTTGGTAACTGAAGCAGGGTGAATCTGACAGGGAGATGTGCAGCAGTCTGTCAGTTAATACATATTTACTTTAGTTCCCTCACATGAGCAATGCTTACAGCTAACTCCAACGCTTCTTAAATTCTAAAGCAACTTTCAAAGGACTCTCTCCAGCTTTGTCTCTTGCAGGCTGAGCAGGAGGAGGGGTGAGAGCTGTGCATACTTACACCATCAGATTTGATTTTGTAATTTATTTTTAATAGTGGTAGAGGCTATACATCTCTGCCAGCAGTTCCTCTTCATGCTGATAAATATACCTTCCCCGAGTTTATGTTAAAGAAGGCTTCTTCCTCTGAAAACAGAAATTAAATGTATTTATCACATATGCCTACATATCTCTCACTTCTTCTATATTTTAACTGCTTACTTCATATTTAGTGTTATAAAGCCACACTACATTTTTTACTACTCTAGATGCTCTGCTTTGTTACCAGAGCTACTGTTTATTTAAGGTTGTGTTTTCACTTGATTACCTCTTGCTTTTTTGTTTGTTTAAACTATATAGGCTGACATATTTTATGTTGATTTTTTGCCTCCAACTGATACTTTTCCTTTAAAAACACATCAACCAAAATGATTCAACCAATTTTCTAGAATGTATATGAGGGGGAAGACTCTCTGTTCACAGTGTTTTCACGTGGAACCAGTAAGACTGTGGATACCTTTTATTTAAAAAGCCCTGATATTCTCTGGCTTACAGGAAAGATCTGAGCATTTTTCAGATGGTGTCTTCTGCTAGAATAGATGAAAGACACACTCCTGATGGAAAAGTCTGTCGAGATTTGGGCTCTTCACAGCTTCTAAAAAATGCAATGAACAGTGAAGGTCTCTTACTGCAGGAAGCTAATTGTGACAAATTGTTTTAGGGAGGCAGGGAGATGAACTAAGGAAACAACCCTGGTTTTTTTAGTACCTGGCTACAAAGGTTTTTAATTCATTCATAGAAAGCACATTAAAAAAGTTGGATACTACTGACCTGTGGGGCTGGAAAACCTGTGAGAAGTTGCTAGAGGACCTGATGAGATGAAGACATGAGCTTAAGCGGAATTTGACATGTTAGGGAAACTGCTAGTGGGACAGGGCATAGTGGGCAGAGAATAAAATAAAGTGGGGAGTCTCAGAGAATGAAAATAACTTGGGCAATAGGGTTGCCTGAAGTGGACAGAAAGGATTGAGAGTCTTAGATATGTGAACCAGCATTATTATAACAGGCTACACAAAATTCTGTGTGTGGAATGGGTAGTGCTTCATTTTCCTTCATTAGCCTTGGTTTATTGTTTAGTGAGCATGGAGTATATACACAAAAAGCAATTAAATTAAGGTTACCAAGGCAACTTTAATTTTGGCAATTCCTAATTTTTATTTCTTGGCTTAGCAACCTTAATGACCAGGGATTTTTTTTTTTTTTATTTGTTTGTTTTTTAATATAGGTTTTATTTTGTGTTGTGGGAAATATGTTGGGAATCTACCTTAACATGCTAAAATAAGTTACCAAAAGTGCCATCCTCTTTAGTGGCAGGTGCTGTATTCTCTTAGTACTAGGCTGTGAGACCATACAGTACATTGCTATATAAAAGTTCACATGTGTCTTTCTTAGATCCTGTGACATCTAGACCCTTTAGGATCACTGGCTTCAGCTCCATCATGGCATCCTACCATATACGGTGTTGGTGGTGATGTATTGACCACCAAACCATGCTGAAGCGTGGATCTGGTCTATGCTGAATGGAGGGTCAGGTAAATGTTTGTTTATTCATAATACCTTATTGACTATACCATCTCAAAAAAAGCATAAGAAGTTTAAAAAACCCTTTTTTTTTAAATCTATAAATGGTCATAAAATTAGCAGTTTATCCCCTCTTCTCCCACAGTTGCTAGAGACTCCATAATCCAGCAGGGTTTCTAATCTGGTGGCCATCATGTTAAAAGGAATTGGCAGCTTAATAAATAAGGCTTGATGACACTGGGTGAGGAAAAATCTTTTTTTTTTTTTCCTTCCTGTAATTAGCAGTGTGCTGAAATGTCTTACATTATCGAGCCCTTGCAAGAAGCATTTGATAAGTACTGCTGAAGTTGATGGATTTGACAAGTCAGCTTCAGAGCTGGTGTAACTGCTTTGAGCTTGATTCATTTACTTAACAATTAACAGAACCTTTTATATCTTGTTGGTAGCCTTTTGGGGGGGGGGGGGCAAAAAGACAATTTTTGGTACTTTGTTGCTAAAATAATGAACTGATATAAAAGCAGTAATATACAGACTGTCAGGACCAAAAAGATTGAGTGAAATTAAGTGATTCTGTGCTAAATGATATTTTCTGTGGGTGAAAGTATTCCCCTTGCTCTGAAACAAGTACTGGCTATCTCCTCAATCATTTCATGGGTTTATTTAATTTTGTTCATAGTCTTACAGAATATGGTAAAAGTATTGAAAAGTGTATGCAGCACTGTGGTTTTTTAAGTTTATATTTTAGGTTGGAAATGGATGTTGTTTCACTGATCTTGATGTTAGTCTTAGCATAAAATTCTAATTACATTTTTATTTTAACAGCAGTATAAGAAAGGAAGCTTTATATTTGGGTATTTCTGACAAATAAACCAATTCCTTGCAACGTAATAGTTACGTTATGAAAATATGTAGCTTGTTCTTTTTCTACATGTAATGATCATTGGAAGTTTAGCTGAGAAAACTTAGAAAGACAGCTGTTTAAAATGTACATTGTTAGATAAAGCTTTTTAAATATAAATACATTGTAATCTGTTAAACCCAAGGGATTCAGGTCAAATGAGACTCCTGAAAATCATAGTTCTCCTTCCTGCTTTGTCACTTTTAAAACACAGGGTTATCTATCGTGGTGGCAAGTGTGTCAAACGCAGTAGTGACTTTCCAAATGCTATCTGTTTTTTATCATTATAATTTGTGCTTATTTCACTTTGTTTTCCTCTTTGTGCTGAGCAGCACTGTGACAATTTCATAATGAAATTGTGCATCCAAGAATAATAATCTGAGCTTCTTGGGTGGGTGTGAATGGCAGTTAAACATTGCTGTCAGTTGTCTGCCTATTCGTTATATTTAAAATATGTGCAAAAGTAAAACAAAACAGTTCTTTCCTCAACATTACCTATATTTAACAACTTGGATCTAATTCTGTCCTACAGTTTAAAACAAACAAAACCAAAACCCAAACAAATGGCTTGTCTAGCTTTTCTGGGAAGCTATTTTTTTCCCTTTGTGTGTGTGTATTTCACAAACATAACAGAAAATGTTTGGCAAGGTTTTTCTTCTTTGTTAGTGGACTGAATTATGAGGGTTACACTAACTCAAGAGTCCCTCTACAACCTTATTTTTCACCTGAAAGTATCTTATCTCAAATTCTTAAGTCTTTTCAGTCATTGATTGTAAAATATTGGTTGATACTGTATTTTGGGTTTCTTATTGAATTAATTTACTTATTTCTTAATTGGCAATCTAGAGCAGAGTTGAAAAAGCATATGGAAAATAACAAAACTTCTACAGCCCTTCTGTCTTCATTTTGGGATCAGGTACTCAAAACCAGATGTCAAATGAGTGGACCTAGCAAATGGATCCATCAAAAAAACCCCCAAACAAATGAAGAACAAATGGAAAAGAAGAAGGAAGGCTGAAGATCATCCTGTGTGTTCCAACACAAAAGCAACTAGAAAGAAGGATTCAAGTTAATTTGTGTGTAGTACCTATGGTAGGTATGACCTGTATTATAGGAAAACTTGCATTTTGCTTGTTATGCTCCAAGTACTTCTGTAGATCTTCCTTGCAGAGCAACTGATAATGTGGCACATTTATTTACTTACTTTTTTACAAGGAAGTTGCCCACAGATAACCTCCACAAAAGTAAGGTACTCCATTCAAATAGCTGTCTTTGGCTTGGTTTGGGATAGTGCCAGTATTCTGAGTAAAGTAAGCAAGTGCTGATAAAAGGTGTTCCTAAAGGTTTTCTCTTCCATTTTGTTACAAGCAATAACAAAGGAGAGCCTCTGAGATGTGCTCTTTGAAGAGCCAAGAGATGACCTGTGACACTTCTTGAAATTCTGTGCGTAAACTAGATGAAAAAAAAATCTGTGACAGCGTCCAGCTTCCTTTGCAGTCATGGCTGCATTTCTAGAGGTGTATTTACTGAAGCACCAATTTTATCAGTTAAAGCGAAATTCCACTTATCTGCAGTTGTAAGAGTTAACACTGAGACTTTGACTTGCCTCAAGTGGATCCTCTCTTCCAAAGAGAACTTGCTTTGCTGTTTGTTTGTTATAATAATTATAATATAATAATTATTTATTATAATAATATATATAATAATATAATAATTCTTTGATAAAGAAGGTAGTGATCTCTGATAGCCACCCGTCTGCGAGCTGACATCACACAATATTCTAATGATAGCTTTGCCAA
This sequence comes from Antrostomus carolinensis, assembly GCF_000700745.2. Lineage (NCBI taxonomy): Eukaryota > Metazoa > Chordata > Aves > Caprimulgiformes > Caprimulgidae > Antrostomus > Antrostomus carolinensis. Next base: position 11,557 of record NW_010308941.1, read on the forward strand.
TATTTAGGTAGAGAAGTTAGTGTACATTCTGTTGCCGTAGGTTTTTTCGGAGTATGTGAGTGTGATTTTGAGGATGTTCTTTTTTAATTGCTGTTGTTTATGGCAACACATATGTCTCAAATTATTAGAAAACATTTTCACAATAGACACCTTCAGTTTAACTAGATAAATCACTTTATGCCTTCTAAAGTTGTGTATTATAATTAATTAATTCAAATTGTCGAAGCTTTTTCCCTAAATAGCTTCTTCACCCCACTGTTTTCTAGGACTGAAGTAACTGTCTATGCCAGATCTGGATTTCCTGGTTTGAAGCTGTTACTGCTCATGTTTAAAGTAATAAATACATGTTTTAGTAGCTTGCTGAAGTTGGTGTAATAAAAAGAAAGAAAAAAAGGGAATTTGGGTTTGGGTAGTCAAAGGGCTGATCAGTTCTAGTGAACTAGCAGCTTGGCTAGTAGGTAGGGAGTAGACTGATGTGCTGATGGTGTAACTTTCACATAGACATCTGTCTTTTTTTCTTTTTTTTTTAATCAAATAGCCAGTTAACAAGCCTTGTTATAGTCAAAGCACAGTTCAGTCACTGCAAGTTCACAAAGCAGGTAGACAAGTTGCTCCCATGTTCACAGTGCAGGATTTTGAAATAACTTGTCTCAGTTTTAAAGAAGATGACATATAAGGTTAAGCAGTTGACATCATTATATCATTCCAACAGTTATTTTTGAACCAGTGGAATATGGCAATCCAAATTTAGTCTGAGGTTACATATGAAATGTGTCATTGTCTGATGGATGCATTACTACCTCTGTTTTGGAAGTAAAAAGAGTATTTACAGACTGCGTCTCTGGAGTTCTCTCTGGAAAGATGCTTGTAAATACTGCAAAGATTAAGAACTTACTTGAACTTTTAATACTTAATTCTGACTTGAGTTTTGCTGTGATGTTTCTTTCTGACAGCCTCTTTGAAGGGCAAGCTAACGGAATTAGCAATTAGCTGTAATACCAGCCTGTGGCTGTCTCTTATTTCTCTCCAGTAAAGACCCTGACCCCATGACAGAACAGGATTTGTTGTGAATGGCACCAGTTCAGTGTTGTGTCCCGCAGCTTAGGCTGAGTAGCTGATGGCAGAGTGGTGTAAGGGTGATGCTGCGGGGCTGGCTGCGACTCTGAGTGCAGAGACAGCAGAGCTCCAGAGCCAGAGCAGGTATCCTCATTTGCTCGTCTTCCCGGAATCATCTCTTATTGTGCCCAGATTAAAAAACTCATTTGGGAAATATAGAATCATAGAATGGTTTGGATTGGAAGGGACCTTAAAGATCATCCAGTTCCAACTCCCCTGCCATCAGCAGGGACACCTTCCACTAGACCAGGTTGCTCAAAGCCTCATCCAGCCTGGCCTTGAACACTTCCAGGGAGGAGCAGCCACAGCTTCTCTGGGCAACCTGGGCCAGTGTCTGACCACCCTCACAGGGAAGAATTTCTTCCTAATATCTAATCTAAACCTACCCTCTTTCAGCTTAAAGCCATTTCCCCTTGATCTGTCATTAACTGCCCTTATGAAAAGTCCCTCCCCGCTTTCTTGTAGGCCCCTTCAGGTACTGGGAGGCCGCTATAAGATCTTCCCGGAGCCTTCTCTTCTCCAGGCTGAACAGCCCCAACTCTCTCAGCCTGTCCTCATAGGAGAGGTGCTCCAGCCCTTGGATCATCCTTGTGGCCTCCTCCGGACTTGTTCTAGCTGCTCCAGGTCTCTCTTGTGTTGGGGGCTCCAGAACTGGACGCAGTATTGTTACTTTAAAATTAAAACTTTAAAAAAAAACCTCTAAGCTGAAAAAAATGTGCTGTCAGAAGGTTGAGTTACCATGGAAGGGTCGGTAAGGCTGTGCAGGGAACAGCTGTTTTCCTGGCTGCCTGGTGGTGCTTGTTTTGTTTTTTCCCAGAAGAGGGCAGCAAGTGAACAACATCGCACTGGCTTTTACTTTGCAAATGTTTTTTCAGTGTTCCTCTGCCAATAAACCTCAGTGCAGGCTGCCTGCTGATGTTAAGAGTTTAAAATGATGATTTCTACCTAATTTATTTGCTGCAAGGATAGCTGGAATGTATGAATTGGAAGTCTTCATTCTTTTCTGTATTAGGCAGTAGAATTTATTTAGTAAAATCTATTTCAAGGTTATTAAAAAGGCAGTTCTGCATGAAGGTTTAAGATTTTGATGACTATAGCATTATGTTTGTGCATATTTTAAAGGACTGAATAGCTGAAAAACCAAACCTTACGAAATTATTAATTAATGTCACCTAAGTCTTGCTTACTTCTTTCAAATATTTATTTTCTGTATTTCAAGTTAAATTAATGTAATATTACAATTCAAAATAATGTTCTTATGGCCTTTTTTCTCCCATCAGAAAATAAAACAGAATGCACTAAATATAGTGATGCTTTTAATTCACATCTTAATACATTCATGTACAAGGATGGGTTGCACATTCTGCTGACTGTGCATGCGAGTTAAAAGCCTCAAATCACAGGGAATACCAGCGATACTAAATGCTGTAACCAAATTTTATTATCTTATTTCAGCAATGGAGTACAGTTTTTGTCATCTAAAACTTTATGGAGTTTGCTATATTTTAACTTTATGGAGTTAGCAATATTGCTAATTTGGAGTACTGGTTTTTTTTATGACAATATGGAAAATAAAAAACATGGGAAAATGCTGATTGATACCTACCATGTGAATTTCTTTAAAGTGTGTGGCCATAATTCTGTTTCAGTTACAGATCAGTAGTTAGCAGGAAGCCACAGAGAGGGGGCAGTCTAACCTTTTCAGTGGTTGAGTTTCATCCAATAGTTGGTATAAAGAAGGGAAAATCATAGTGGCATCTGTGAGGATCAGCTGCCTATAATCAGTGTTCAAAAGCTACCTGGGAAGAATGAAACCAGTTCCTAACAAAACTGTATTTAATAGTCTTGCCAGGCTGGTTCATTAAAATTATAAGTGTTATAATGCATGTGGGACCTTTATGGAGTCTAAAACTTCCACAAAAGTACGCAAGACCCTTTGGTCTTAATGGGTTGGAATTTCCCACTGTCTCAAACACACCTGATTTACATCTGAGAGATGACAGGTTAAATCATCCATTTTACAATTCCAGGTTCCTTTGGACTTCTGCTCCTTAACCTTAGAAGATTGAACCAAACCCTCCTAGTCACAGTGTCTTCTTTCTTTTCTCCTCAAAGGAAAAAGAACACATCAGTATTTGTGGGGAGTTTGCACCACAGGCACTGCACTGCCTGCAATATTATCAGAATTCTGAAGTCTGCATTTAAAGCCAGTAAATGTGCTGGAAATAGGCAGCTGTGCTCACACATTTTTAAAGGAGTAATGCAGGTAGTTAGAAAATCCAAATAGCCATAGTTTTCTACAAAGCATTTAATCCCCTAACAAAGGAAGGATGTTCTGTTATGTCATTGTGAAAGACATCTTTTAAATGGCTAAAAATTACATTAATTCTGTTGTCAATGAGTAGAAATGGTAACAAAGAACATTTTCCTAGTTTGTGAATCTGTATGTTACACCTTTGAACTACTGTACCTGGATTGGATTCACAAAGATATTACAGAAATAAGCCCCTGTGGTTTTGGTCTCTGCTTCATAGCTCTAAAAAACCTCTCTCTGTTCTGTAGGAATTTAGAATCTAGATCTGACAATTTATTTTTTTTGGTGATGCTTTTTCCTCTTGAAAGATAACAACTGTCAGGGAAGAGGGGAAAAATTAATACAAAGACTTAGAATGGCACAGCTTACCTTTCAGAGTCTGCTTTCATTTTGAAGCCTGTTATTTAAATCCTAGATTTTTCCATATAGGCCCTTGGTTCTACTGAGATCATTGTTTTAGTTTTCACACCTTCTATGCATCAAACACTTCAACAGCTCTGCTGAGTACTTAAGTTCTCTCATGCAAGTTAAGGGCTTTTATTCTTTGAGCAATGTAAGCTTTATTTCTCTGGTACAAGAAAGTGTTAATCTATAAAAATAACTGAGGATTAAATCCCCTTTTTAATCTTTCTTATTTTGAATACTGATGCATAAAATAACAGCTGTATGATTCACTTTTAATTCAGTGTTAGCAGGAATACTCTTACCAGTAGAAGTCTTGAGTATAATGTAAACTAATTTCATTGTTTTCTAGAATTCTTTGTTTTCAAAATAGCAGAATTTTAATTACCTTCACAGATGTGTCATGAAAATAGCCGTGTTTTCATTATAGAGTGTTTAAAGAATGAGTAATCCTGTTTATTACATCTAATGTGAATGTAGTGCGTGTATTTGGAAATAGTATTTACTTAGTAATTAATTATTTACAGGTGTGATTTGAAATGACATTGTTTCCTTGTGCTGAGTGTTGATCAATAATCTGGATAGAGATGTAAGCACCTTTTGAACCTGCTGTGGTTCACTTCCACAGGACAAGGATTTTGAAGTTGTTCTTTGCTTATATTTCTCCTTTTGAAACTACTGTGCTACAGATGTGGCTTCAGCACATTATAGACTTGTTTGTGAACAACCAGTGCTTCCTCTGTTGCTGCTGAGTGTTGAGGAACTTTAAGGGCTTAAGGCATGAAGTTAAATGGTTTTGAGGTGTTCCAAGTGTGGTGTGGGGAAGAATCTGGAAAATCAAGGAATTTGGAACAGCAGATCTATGATCTGTGTAGGCCTTTTCAAATGTTTCACATTTTGTTCCCTAGGAATCCTCTCTTTGTATGTGAGCACACTAAATGTGTTATTTTTCCTTCTAAATAGATTCCACTTGCTGGCCTGAAAGAGTAGCATGTCATGCAACTGAGAAAGTCTTCTTCATACAGTCAGAAAAATTCTAGAAGACCCAGGTGGACTGTTCAAACATCCTGATACAACAATGCAATGTAATAACGTTGCGTTATGCAGCATTGGCTGCTAGTAAAACACTCAACATAGTAAAGGATGTCATTCTGGCAATATAAATAAATAATGGAAAGATAATAAAATACTAACTGAAGTACCTGATTGTAACAGGTCTGATAGGAATCTTTGTGCTCTCATCCCTCCCATTATGGTATCAATCTTTCCTAACTAATAGCTTTGAACACTCATGATAAAAGGTATTAAAAGCCTAAATTAACACGGTAACTGAGAGATGTTGTCCCTTCAGACCACTTACACAGGAAGAATAGATGATGATTTTCCAGCTGTGACAAGGTTCATTTCCTTTCCGACAGGAAGCATTGTTATAGTTAGCTCTGCAGAAACGCCTGGGAACATGTGCTGGCATCAGAGCTTTTCACTGCCAGCTCTGCAAACACAGAATGGCTCGAGATCTCTCTGACACACCATGTGTGTGGATTACATGCATGCCTTCTGTATGTTACCACTTAGATAAACTGCTTAGGGAGGAAAAAAAAAAGTGCTGTACAGTTGAGTATTGAATGCTGTGTAGGAGTGCTGCTTTTGTGTGGTGAAAAGAATTTCTAGAGAAAAGGGGTATATTTTTTAGATTTTGGTAGTTCTCCCTCTTGTGTTGAATGTGCAAAACCAAACGCTCTGATCCCGATTTAACAAAGCAAGCAAAATTTTAATGTAAATTTCTTTTGTGGCCTTGAGGGATATTGATCTTTAAGGATGTGTTTGTTTTGCCTTCCTAAATGTAGATATATTTACAGAAATCCTGATTTAGGTTCCATATTTGGAAGACATCTATGTAAGGGTATATGTACTGCAAAGACAAGGACAGCTTATGACCCTGACTCGTTGACTGAGGATGTATTTACTAGTTCAGATGGATGTGGTCCTCAACCAGTTAATTTTTATTTTTTTTTCCCCTGTACTGGTACTCCATGGCCAGGAAAGAATGGGGAATGTCTGCTCAAAACTTTTAAAATCAACTTGCACATATTGGCATATTTCACAGAATCACAGAATGGTTGGGGTCGGAAGGAACCTCTGAAGGTCATCTAGTCCCACCACCCTGCCCAAGCAGGGACTTCTGGAGCACATGAACCAGGATTTTGTCCAGATGATTTTTGATTTTTATTTCTCTTATTTCAGGATTTTTAATATGATAGATTGTTGTTCATCCACCTTGGCTACATGCCCTTTCATTTTCTGGAAAGCTTCCTACTTCAGCTTTCTGTTTTAGAGTTTAAAGTTGAACCTCTATCAAAGGCCCAGCCTTCTGTGACTGATGCTCTGGGATTCTTTCTGTCTTGGTCAAGTGATTTGTTTACATAGACTTTGCGTTGCCATGGTTATATTAAGTCCATCAGTCTGCCAAAAAAGGCACTTGCATTACAAATTCTGAATTTACACAGGACGACATACTTCGTATCACTGTCTGCCTGGAACTGTTGGATCTGTTCCATCTTGTTGGTATTTAAAAAGTGAAGCCTTTCTCTTTTTTTTCTGAACCGAGCATTTTACAGGATTAGAAAATAATTTTAACTGAATGAACAGGATGGGAACGTGCTGTGTTGTGCTAATGACCTGAAACCTGTGACTTGATGTGTGATGTGAGCGGGTGGACAGGACAGCGGGGAACCAGTTAGCTGCTTGTGATAATATTTAAATAAATCCACTTGTGGAGAGCTCATCCTATAGCACCTGGCAGCATAGTGAATAGGGAATATCCACCTTTGTCCACAGTGGCAACATTAACCCTGCAGCAAGTTGAAGAAGTGAAATAGTCTCGCAGTAGTTTGGCAGGAGCACGGCGCTCCGACACTTGAGTGATGTGGATGATGCTCCATCCCGCAGCGTTGGAGCTGTGGTGTCACGGCGGCAGAGGAGAGTGGGCAGATGTCTGGCAGGAAATATAGGTGTGAAGGGGGCTGATAGACATCTCATGCTACTGGGACAGATGGCTCTCAATCTCTGTGGTAACAAGTATGTCATGTCTTCAAAGACAGACATTTGCTCTATTAAATGTCCTTAGCTGATGTAGAAAGCAACTGACAGGGCTTCAGAAGGTACAGGAAGAGAGTGGTACCCAAAGAAGAGATGACCCACTGCCCCTAGGAGGCTGGCTAGCCAGTGTGGCTGGACACTGTTAATAATGTTTATGTTCAGGTGACCATAAACGTGCAAAATATACTAAACTTCTGCAAAAAAATGAACAAAATAAGTCACTGTCTAGAAGGAGGATTGCAGATCCAGAGCTGTCTCCTATTCCTTGTTCTGCAGCTGATCTTCTGTGTAACCTACAGCAAACGTATTTCATGAGTTTTAGGAAGCTGCTTATTACCTATGAAGATGTAATGTATTATCTAGATAGAAAGCCAATGACAACTGCTCCTGAAAATGTTATCAGCCTCTTCCTGTTTTCTTCCCTGTTGACAGCTGGGGGTAAACATAAAAAAATGCTTTGATTTCCACACCATGCTGACAGTGCGACAGTTGCACAATGTGATATCCCCTGCATTAATTCTTAAAAGAGAACACTGATAAAACTGGAGCTGGAGAGCTACTAGTAATGTTGGTGTGAAATGCTGTCTGGAAGAGAATTATACTATACCAGGGTTGGTGTTAGGACTTAGATTCTTAAAATATGTTCACTTTTCTTTATTTTTTAACTCAAATGTATTTGTTTGGTTTGTGTTTTTATTTTTGACTGCAAAAATGAAAATAGGTTTGCCTATTTGGGGATTGGACCAAGTAACCTCCAGGGATTCTATTCAACCATAACCATTCTGTGATAGTGTTTAATTTTTTTTAGTCAGTGGTTTCTTTCTGGTTAGGTTCATTTCAGGTTCTCCACTGTAAGGCTAATATTTCATAATTTTTGTACATCAGAAAAATGTGAAGATAAATATTATAAATTAGAAATGGTTAGTGGGAAGCAGATGGAAGGGGAGACTAGTCCTTTAAGGACGTGCCTCTCAATGTTTTTGTTATTGAAAGTCATTGTTTTCCTTTGTATTTGACCTAAATATTATCCCTGCTATCTTTACAGAAAATTCTTTGTTTGTTTTTTTCATTAAGTTAAAATGACTTTCCCTTAATGTAATTTCCTTTTGCTTCTTGAAAGTTTCCTGTTCTGCAACATTTCACCTTTCTGAGGGGATTTTGTTTGTTTGTTTTCAATGGGTGACACAGAGTAAACTGAAAGTTAGCCCTTTGAACTTTGATTCAGAAAAAAAGATCAGAACTAAATTTGGAAGTTATTCCGGCCAGTTTTTCTTGATTAGACTTATGGTGGAAGGCAAATGTAGGTGCAGTTGGTCTCCTGATGGTAAAACAGACTGTAATGTTTAACTGCCTAGGCCATTAGCTAAGATCATGCTTCATTAGCAACAAGACCATGTGAAAGATAAAGTGTGGCTTTGAGGATGTGCTGTAAATGCTAATTCACTTAAGTTCTTTTGAATTTTCCCCGCACACTTGGTGTTCCCAAAGAAGACACTTCATATTTCCTTTCCATTTCCTGGTAGGTCAGAAGCTTTTTCAAATGTGAGATCTGCTCTTACGCCTCCGCTGATGCAAACTCTCTGCAGCCGCACTTCCGAACACGCGTTAGGGGGAGGCCCTACAAGTGTTTACTCTGTTCATATAGTTGGTAAGTGTAAATAATCCCTCTATTTAAATAATTTAAATTCTATAAATCTGTTGGCTCTTAAAAAACAACAAAACCCCACGCTTCAACGTACGTGCTCCTACCCATTAATAAAAGCCAAGTCAAGCATTTAAATTTATTTCTGTTGGGAGCTTGGCTCTATGAAGGCTTTTTTGTTTAAAGGGATTGCTTTCTGTCCCGTCTTTACAGCTCCTTCTGTGTATAACTACTGCATAGACTGTGCTGGAAGATGTACACAACACTAATGTGATAAAAACAAAAATATCCGGTAGAAGGCGGCGATATTATCTGTGTCTGTGTGTGAAGGGGTACTGGGATAAATGGTAGTGACTTATATAAAAACAAAAATGTGTTTGTTCACTAACTCTATGCCTTTATTTTCTGTATTGATGCACCATGCTGCTTTTTCACACTGATTTTTTTCTGCAGCTTTGTTTTGATTCCACCCTCCGGCTCCTGCCAGTGGAGGAAATGATCAAATTTCTGACAGCACTAACACATTTCATTTTGCAGTGTTGGCAGAGTGCATCATGTGATGAGTGAGAGCATTAGCTAGTCTGAGTAAAGCTGAAGTACATGTTGAAAGTACGTACTTAGCAGTGTTAGAGGCTGTTTAAATGTTAAATTCTTGTGTGTTTAAACTCTGTATGTTAAATGATGTAGTTTGCTTTTTTTTTAACTCCAAAGGTTTAAACTAAGATAAGCTAATGTCCACAAGTCACCTCTTGAGGTCTGCAGTGCTTGGTGGAGAGACAGCTTGATTAGTTTTGGTTTATTAACTTAAGTGAGGGAAAGCTTAATTTACTCTGTTTCTTTATCTGTCATAATAAAGGTAATTCTATTTACAAAACTAGTGCTCTTTTTGGAGGTTCTTTTGATGCCAGAATTAAAATCTGGAAATGCATCTGTCAAAAGTTAAAAGATACCTTGAGCTTTGAAGTTAAGTTCCTTTTTCACTGAGAGCTTTTCAATATCTGGTCATGGAATAACAGGGGGAAAAGTTTTTTTCCTAATTTTTGTGGCAGCTGTGTAAAAATTGAGAGTTGTAAACATTATGTTGTAACAAAAACCGAAATCAATTTGTATAACAGAGTGGTCATTTACTGACCTCCTTAGGAAGATGGATATTTGTTTGCAGATGCTTACTTTCTAGGAAGTATCATATGTGTCCTAATACATGAGCAGGAGAAAATAGTGATTGGAAAATGTGAGGGGAGCAGTAGTGGTGAATTTCAGAGGACAGAGTGTAACTCCTGTAACATATTACTCTTTATGCATTACTGTAGTAGGCACAAGAAATGCAGTTTCCTATCAGATAAGCTTTGGTTATAGGGTGCAGCAAAGCATGGCAGGGGACTGTCATTAAGTCCTATACTACTAAAAATCTATGTTTTTAATAAAACGTTCTGTAATACCTGTCAGAGTATTTTTTTCTCCTCTTACAGTATTACTTTACAAGCATATACTTTTTTCATTTATTTGTAGGAAGTCAGCCCCGCTTGCAGGGATCAAAGATTGTTGCTTGCACATAAATAATGTGCCTCCTTCCACCAGCCTACTTTGCCCTGTTAGATGCACATTAGCCATCATAATATAAACACTTGTGTGCTTAACTTTCACTGTGGAGCTAGTTCCATTTGAAGTCAATAGAATTGTTATTTAAATTAGTTAAAGACATATTACATAGTGAGAGCCTATGAGATCAGGAAGTGGATGTTTTAACTGGTGTCTGTAAGAGTAAATGATAACACTGTCTGAAAGCACTCTTTTCTTGTATGTAAAATCTATACTTACACAATATTTAGTTCCTGTCTGCATAGTGGTAACTGCAAATGCCTGCATAGTGTTCCAGACCTGAATAGTTTGGATGTTTGAAACTGCCACTTGTGAAACAATTTGTCTGAATTGGGTAAATACACTTTAAGGTTTTTTGTTTGTTGTTTTTTTGTTTTTCTGAAGTAATCTATTTCAGGTCTGTAATAGTCTTAAGATTTTTAAGCACCCTCTATTTCTGAAATTATATAAAAATACAACCAAATGTAGGAATACTAAAGAAGAAAAAAATAAAGAAAAAAAAAACAACCCCAAACCAAAAATCCCTAAGCAAACCCAGCACTTTTCCAGTCCCCAAGCATGTACTTTAACACCCACATAGAACCCACTGACTGATTCAGTGGGCTGTATTCAGAAGTGAGGTGTAAATGGTTGCAGTCACACATGAGCACTCAGATGTGAGTGTAAGCAAGACCAAGGATGATATAACTTCAGTGGTGAAATATACAGAAAAGTGTCATCTCTAAACTTCTGCAGTATTCTTATTTAGTTCATCAATGAATAGATATCATTTACTGATACTAAGAAAGGAATTTAATTATTCAAGCTCTCACCTGTTAAGATTATTTGTGCTTTGTGTTTACCAGATACATTGAATGGAAAACAATATAGTGAAACCTACAGTGATAACTGCCCATCAATATTCAGAATTACAGTGAAATCAAATTTTAAAGTGCATCTCTGCCTGTACTGATATGTATATATATTTATGTGTGTGCATGTATAATGAATTCAAGACTTAACATGTGTATGTTACTGGGCTGTTTACACCAGGTAGAGTCTTTTTACTTTAACACTTTTGTCTTATCAAGAGCTTAGAGCTATGTAGAAGTGTAAATTTGCTTGAGATGTCTGCCTTGCTCAGTGACTTGGAAGTGTCATATGGCTGCTGCTGATGGCACAGAGTCCAACAGGTTCACATTTTTGGTAGTTTTGCTGTCAAAGACTGCAAGAGGATTTCCTGAAAGTTGTGTGTTCCTGATGAGAACAGAGATAGGGAGAGTTCTGTGCTGCTTTAATAAGAATGTATGGAAAAATATTTCATCTTTTGTGTAAATCTTATGTTCAAAATGCAAGGTTTTCTATGCCTGTGTAGTAAAATATTTTCTGATGTACCAGATCAACCAATTACATTTTTTGTTAGGTGTGAGGGGGAAAGGAGGGTTAAGGTATGCTTTTCTGATTAAGCATACTTTAAGAAAGTTTACAGTCTTTTGCTTGTTGCATTCATATAAATACCACCACCACCTAAGTACCCATAAATATTCACAGAACCAAGCATGAAGTTTGTAAACTGGCCTGGTGTCTACATTGCTAAGTCTTAAGAATTAATTTTAGGATGAATCCTGCTGTAGGTGATTGTTTTAATTTCCTAGCTGATAGGGCTGCAAATAGTTGTTGCCAAAATAAACAGATCCTCAATATCTGTTTAAGGGAAACCTTAAATTCAGAGTAGCTTACGTTACAAATTGGTAAGTTTTCAAATCTGATTGTTTGGTGTTCGGTAACAAGTGCTAAGACTTACCCACAAGTCTTGGTGTCGGTTCTTTTACAGCCTGTGTACAGCTGTGTTCTAGGTTGGCCTTGTATGGGGGAGGTGCCAAAACCCAAGGGTTTAGATTCTAGATTTGGTTATCCTTGAATCTGAAAGAACTGAGGTTTTGATGAGGATCACATGATAATTCCACTGTCTCAGGGTAGGATTTAGACCCAGAGTAAGTATGTATCAGACGTTGCTTTTTAATAGAGAATGAATCCTTGACAGTATTTGTTATGGTTAAGCTCTTTATTTTGAGGTATGTCTCTGTGTCATAATGCAAAATAGGTGGAATGAAATGACAAATGCAAGGTCAAGGCTTTTCAGTATATTCAGACTGGTTTGCAGCTTCCACTACGTTGAGCTGGAACTATATGCAGATGCACACGCAGATGTGTGCATCTCTGGTGTGCATGGCTGCATGCTGGTGTAGTGTAGTTGTATCCCAAGGATGTAAATATGTATAGGTCATATTAAGGCTAAAAATTAAATTGGGACGGTTGTGCTTGTAGGAGTTCAGATTCTTATTGCCTGCACAGAGGTTTGATTTTCAGACAGTAGATATTTCCACAGGTGCACAACTGACACTAAAATAGAAGTACTGCTGAAAACATGGTGCAAACTCCACTAACTTACTCCAGTGGTAGGAAAAAAATAGTGAAAGGCATCACCTTCCTTGCATAAAATGGGAGACATTTTAGGTCCAGAAACCCTCATTTGGGAATACAGCTAGCTGTAAGTGAAATTATTGGTCTGGGAGTCAGGAGAGCTGTGCTCTCGTCTATATCTGCCACAGGACAGAGCCATGCAATCTCACTAGGGATGGCTCCTCCCTTCACCTACAGTTTGGCTATTTTGGATTTGTAAACACTTCAGTGAGAGACTGACTGCCTGTGTTTGTGCAGTGCTCTCTGCTGCTGATGGTACTAATGTCTGATACATGTCTCATTTTTTTACAGCATTCAGGAGAAGAGCTTGGACCTTCACATACGCTGACATCACACTGGTGAGGCATTTGGCTGTAGTTTTTGCTGCTGTTCTTCCCCTGACAACCAACTTCTCCAAAAACACACATATTAAGAACTATCACCTGGGTTCAGGAACCTCATTAACCAGTTCCCAACCCACCTTTACCCTCAAATCACTTCCTGTGGAACATTAGGTTCTTCACACTTAAACTTCCACCAGAGCATCCCGGCAAATAAAGAAACTGTTGGCATTGTCAGACTTCCAGGGATTATCTGGAAGAAGAGAAGAATGATCCTTATGTTGGCAATTTAAACTGCTTAGGATGGTCTTCCCAAAAAGCTTTGTGTGCGTTGTGGTACAGGTGGTAACTCCAGTGTGCCAAGAGGAGCATGGAGATTTGTGTTGCACAAAGGGTGGAAGTAACTGATTTTTGTTCTGATTACCTCTTGCTGGTACATTCCACTTATAAATGAAGAGTTTGACATTTCAAAGCAGAGTCTGTTGAAATGTTCCAAAGCTGACGGTGAACCCTACAGGTGGTTTCTGTACTACATCTCTCATTTTTCATACAGGTCTCTATATAAAACAGTAAGTGATTCAAGAAAATCTACTGATGCCGTAGCACTCATAATGTCATTACATTTCTTTCTGGTTATTTTTCACAACAAAGTATGTCTGTTATCATAATCCAATCCAATGTTGAAGTAAAAATATAAATTATTGAAATATGATGTCAAACGACTTCAAAATTCAGTGATTAAATACATCTGTACTTTATTCAGTCAAATAGAAATTGCTCACTTTAAAAAAGATTAAATTAGAAGAATGGAATACACTGTAGTTTTAGGTGGTTAGAGGACTGGTTTTACTCTAAGACTCCACATTTGTTCTTTGACTGTGGTGGTTTTGTGGAGTCTATTATTAGCTATGAATATTACTCAGGAAATGTAACTCTTGCTAAAAATAATGAAAACCAAACCTAATACAGATTCTTATCAGACAGAAGCAAGTAGTGATTGAAGTGTGCCTACACTCTGCTCTTTAACACAATTGTAAAGACTATGCTACTTCAACAGGCTAAAAGTTTCCATTCAGGTAAGTTGTAGATTTTTTGATTTGCAGCAAAATGTTAGTAGAAGAGTTATGTGGAGAGTAGCTACTGGCACGTTGTAGGTAGAACCTTTATTAAAGAATTAAAGAGAAACTTCTTTTCAGATAAGAAAATGCTTATACTGTGAGAAACTGGTGAGCATGACAGACCTCATCTTCCTGTTGTATGGTAGGAACAGAAACGATTGCAAATGTGTTTTGGGTCCTCTTCATCTGGAAGTATAATAATGGGATATTTGCAACTGAGGACATACATCATTACTAATGGGAAATATTTTCTTTACTTAATATGATTTCCATTGCAGCATTTTGAGTTGTCTGGTGGTTTTTTAACTTGAAGTTGCTTGAATGGTAAATACTCATTTACGACAACAGCAGCGCTTTACTCTGAAGGATTCCAGCAGCTTTTCACTAACTTTGCATCGGGGAAATATTTTGATCCTTGTTAATGTTAGGCCCAGAGGACATTGACTTAGCATGTCGATTGTTTAATAGCATTTATCAGTAGCAAAAGATGTGAACTGCAGAGGGGGGTGTAGATATGTGCAATTTAATTAACCAAACTGGAATTTAGCCAAAACTCAGATCAACAGTCCCAATCTTGCAGAAAGCGCGAGGGGACTTCTAATAGTTGGTAAATGAACTGAGCTTTCTGTTTGATGTCACCTTGACAACTGTGGTGTAAGCAGTCTAGTCCCTACTTTTCTAGGGAATTTATTCAGTGATGTTGTGAAGTGTGTTCTGTACCACTTACTAAATTACTAGCAATGACTAGAGATTACTTCTGGCAGCGTTCTGTCCTGGTTTTATGTCTTTCATATAAGCACCACGCTCAACCTTAGAACAGGCAAGAGGGCAGCTTGGAGCGGCAGAGCTGCAGGCGTAGCGTGGTGCAGTTGCATGCCCACTAGAATTTTTAATGTGCTGTGATGTTTGGGGTTTTTTTCTCATTTATTTTCCCCACTGTTGTTAGTGCAGGCTGCATAATAGGCTTGATAAGTTAATTAGGAATGGGATCTTGAATATAAAATAAGTGCTTTATTTCCTTTTTTTTATACATTTATTAGTCTATTGTAAGGGGGTAGAAATATTCAGCATTAGCTAATTTACTGAAAAGACTGACTGCTGCTAGCAGGTTTTGTACATGTAAGGTGTGATTGATGGAGCCAGATTCTAATCTGTTCTCTATACCAGCCTCAGGCAGTAGTTATTCTGCAGTAAAGTGAAGGATTTTGGTACGTCCTTATAAGTGATCTTTCTATATGAATATGACACAATCTATTGGAAATACTTCCTTTCTCTCTAGAAAAGAAACAAAATTTAGATACAGAAAGTAATAATCTTGACATGGTTCTTGCTTGTTGTGTAAGACATCTTGGCATACTAGCCTTTTACCAAAGGTCCACATGCCCTGGTTATTCAGGAGTAGCTATTAATGGAAGACTGAAGTGGCTATCATGTAAAACTGTCATTAACATAAAATATTGTAATTATAGATCAGTGAACAATTCGTTTCTAGTTCAACTGTCACATATGTTATAAATCTTCCAAGTCTGCTCCTGACTCCAAACACAGTTTTTCTGGGAATATCTGAGTTAGTATGCTTTGTTTTCTTTCTGTGTAAACCAGTAAACAGTGATGTGTACGTGGTGTTTTTGAATGTCAGTTTATGTGAGTCTGAGGGGAAACTGAGGTAGGTTTCCTGTGTGATTGTTATAAAGCTGTTCACTGAAATGTATGCTTCCTCCTGAACAAACTGTGCCTTCCATTCCCTTTCCTTCTTACTTCCCTTTGCTGTCAGGAGAGACGTTTCGTAGAGCAGTAGTTCCACGAAGTGCAGCCTCAGCGTAGGTTAGGGGCTGTAACAGAGTTGACAAAGGACTCTTTATCTTTTTATATTCAGGCAAAGGTTCTACTGCTATAAATAATGCATGTTTTAATTGGAAACTGCAAATGGAAATATTGGTCTCTACAGGCTTGTTGATTTCAGTATAATCTGTTAGGGGCGGATTCTGCTTGCATGCAAACACACAACGCATTCCCCAAATTTGTGCTTGGTTGTTTTTATTAGTACTGCCTGCACTAGTGAGTTCCTTCCTATAAATTAAGACAAATGCCGTATCTAACTCATCTGGGAATTTCTATCACCATATATTATGAAAGTTGCCTAAAACACTATTATAAGACTGGGTACCCACTGATACCAAAAGTTCTAGATTCCCTTTCCCGTTGTCAGTGTTAACAGGATCATGCACCATACCTACTGAAAGCACATTTAACTGTTAGTAGCAGATGAGTTTAAAAGCAGATAATAAACATACTCATTTCTTGCCAGACTTCCCTGGGATTAATCACACTGTGCCTAATGTTAGGCACAGGTTTAGGCTTGCATGCACAGTTACTATGGCTAAACTGGTAGCTGGCTAATTCATGAAGCTGCAACACTAATCACATCTAAGAGGATGAGCACAACTTTTTGTACCATTTTAATTAAATTCATTTAAAAACCACACCTTAAGGCCTCTTCTAAACATAACACCCTACCAACTTAAGTAAAGATGTCCAGCAGTTACGTAAGTGGTGCGTAAGTGTGTGTATACAAATCTGTGTGAAGGCCGTTGGTTTGCTTTGGGCTAGATTGATTTTTTTGCTTTCATTTGGAGCATTTCTATTTGCATGTGTTCATCAGTCTGGTTTTAAACTCATTTAACAGTGTCAAGATGCATTTTGCATTGTTTTTAGTAGTTTATAAATATTAAAATAGTAAATCACACACACACACATACACACACATATACCACCTACCCCCCACACCAACTTGCAGAACTATTAAAAAAAAAGGAAACAGATTAGGGTGGCCAAGTGTCATTTTCTTGCTATCCAGTTTGAGCACTCTATAATCTCCAGCAAGACTGTGGGCAAGCGTGAGCAACATATACCTAGAATGTTTTTAAGAAGTAGAATTTAGGATTAAAGCAGGATTTAAACGTGCAGAACTCCTAAGCAATGTGGAATCCTTCCAGAAGTGACTGAAGGCTGATTTCAGAAAGTGCTGTAGGAACACCAGACCCCAAGCTTTTAGTGCCTAGGGCAACCCAGTGTCGCAGCATGGGTATGTATTGAGCTACAGGTGAGCTGGGAGCTCAGAGTCCAACCCAGAAGATGCTGACCTTGAGCAGGGAGCCTTCAAGTTAAGCGGCAAGGCTGTAGGTAGGATTGAGTTTTCCCCCTCATCTTCAGACTGAGGTGTCTCTGGCTGGTCATGATTCACTCATGAACTCTTACCTTCTTGTTGGGTGGCTGGAGTTTGCTTTGACAAAGCACAGCCAGGTCAAGTCCTGCAGCCCCTGCTTTAGTTTATTTCCTTGTTTGTAGTTATCACGTGGCAGTTCAGATCACTTCTTTACACAGGAGAAGAGAATTTCATACCCTGTGTTTCCCAAGAGTGCAGAAGGGTAAAACCGTTTTGAAATGGGGTTTATAGAGTGTTCCTGTGAAAATTGGTTATGCATGAGGACACCAGACTTCTAATTCCTAATCTTCTGTATTAAATGGAACAGGGATTAGGTCTCATCGTTCTGTGTAGCATGTCTTAAATGCTATGTTGTATAGATGTTACCTTCTTTTTCTGTTGGCTAATAATTGCTGAATTAGTCTGTGTGCATAGCAATGGTTTCAGATGTTTTAACTTTACAGTCAGGGCCCTTTCTTTAGCAGTGGTGGGGATGATGATAATCAGGCAGAAAAGGTTTTTTTAATTTTTCCTCCACTGAGGTTACAAAGCAAGTCAGGGGCAGAATTTACGCAGGGAAGAATAATTCTCTCATGCATCAGTCTTTTCAAATATACCTGTCCTTTTTAGAACAGTAGTAAAAATAGAGAAGAAAGGTAACTTCCTTCCCTTCTTCCCCTAGAAGATTCTTCTTGAAAACAAATTCAGGGTAGCTGGTAAAACTAAAAAGTAGGGAGGAAAAATCTGACTTGGATGGAATTGCTCAAATCTGATTTTTGTTGGCAGACCAATAGTTAAGGTGTTAACTACATTCTGCAAGATAGTGCATTTTATTAGTACTTTATTCTTTTCTTGATCGTAATTTAGTGGTACACTTGATGTATATTCGTGTCTTGCACTGCTTGAAAGCATCTTGAAAAATTTTTAAAGTTTATTGAAAACCTAAATAAATGTTTTTAACTTGACGTTCCTCTTTTCAGAGTCATTCTACATATAACAGGAGATGTGAAAAGCCAACAAAAATGAATTGGCTACAAACACAGCAGCAGTGTCAGCAGAAAATACCTCAAAAACATTTACGGACTGTGTTTCCTCATTTACAGCGTATTGATTATTTTCATAATAATCCTGTGGACTCTTAGATACAGAAAACGTGTGCCAAGAGGTGGCTTGTGAAGATGAGCCAACAGACTTGGGGTAGGTGAAAGTTCCATGCTGTAAACTGACATTCAGCATTCTTTTGGGTCATTGCCTTCGTAACTCCACACCCAGTGAGTAATGCTGTCATACGGCAGTGACAAGCCACTATAGCCCAGGGAGAAGGAAGCTCTCTGTGTGTTCCTGAGCAGGCATATTCGAAGGTATGCCCATAAGCTATTGCTGAAAGTGCTGACTGCATCTAATTGGTGCTAATTTATTCTGATCTGAATTGTACTGATTAATAACTGTTAGCAGGAACAGAGGAATTTTTCCCCTTTCTAGGTGGGGCTCAGAGCCTTGTCGATTCAAGCCTTGCTGGAGAACAGAGTGTGCTGCTGTAATTATTAGTAATTCTTATCCCTAGGGAAAGGAATCTGTAGCATTCCTCTTTTGTGTCATGAGGAATACTTTGGCTGGAATTTTATTCTTCTTGCCAATATGAGTTGGCAAGAAATCACGATTCCTTGTTCTGTCTGTCTTTCCAGTGGCCCTACTGTTGGGGTTATGTGCACTAACTAGCAGCTCTTGTCCAGAATGAGGTTGCTCAGGGAGTTGTTCCCAGATTTCTGCTGCTGAAGCATTTGCTGTGAGATAGTGGCTCTCTCTTTGGCTTCTGGTTTTTAGGGGTGGGTGTGTCCAGTGTTAAAAAATGCCATGCAGTGGTAAAGAGTTTCATTACTGTTTGTTGTCGTTATTCTTTGTTCATACACAAATACAAGGAAACAACATCCTAATATAATCTTTTTACGCACTCAGAAAGCATCACTTCCTCAGTGCTAGCTGGTGCCACCGGCTCAAGGCATTTGGTTGTTGTCTGAATTTTGGAAATGATGTCTTGGTGACTGGAATGCATTCTCTTCACTTGCCAGCTGCTGTGTGGAGGTGCAGCAGTTCCATTTTCATGTGGCAGCCTTAACTTCTGTTTCCTTAACAGAAAGTGAGCAGTGCAGCACACCTTTCACAGGATGCAATTAAACCTGCCTTAGTCACTGCTGAAGGAACAGGTAGAAACAGGTCATTTAATAGAAACTGGCTCTAATAAAACTGAGACAAACATGTCCTGTTAACGACTTGGGGAAATCTCTTCAGGCAAAAAAACCTACTTCCTAAGGATGGTCTTTGCATGGCCTTCCTCCTATTGTACTTTGCTTCCCGTAGATGACCGATACGGTTAAATGCTGGTACCAGACACGTTATTCAGAGTGAATATTTCATGCACCATGTCTGCAGGCAATGGCTTTACTCCCCACTCTGCTAAAAGGGGTCATACTGGCAGCTACTGAATCTTCCCAACCTGACCTTGTATTAATTTCAAACTCTCTTGGAGCTAGACATGTGATTAATCTTTCCAAACTCTAGTTGCCCAAGTCATGCATTCTGTCTAAAATTAGGCACTTGGATTCCTTCTAGAGCCAATGGAGGCCATATTTATTTTCTAGGAGTAATTAATCCCATCCTGATTGAGGGTGGTGGGGCAGCAAGGTGTTTGCTTCCTAAGTGTAGCCACAGCAGGTAGTGTTCCAATAGCTGATGTTCCAACAGCTGGTGCATCTGCTCTCTCTAAACCTGACATTGCGACAGTATCTGCCCAGGGATCTCTTTCCAGGTTAGATTTTTCAATAAAATGAAATGCTGTCAATATTCAAACTGTGTATTATAACTCCTTTCTGGGATCTGTCTGAAAATTGCAATGGCATTTAAAAAAAGAGCAGTCCCTGCAGTCTGGTGCTGAATGTCAAATTCAGATGAGTAAGAAAAGCAGTATTGTCCATCGTGTTTTTCTCTACTGTGTTTTAGAGAGCTCCTCAGACTACGATTGGTGAAAGACCCTTACTTCTGAGTTGCAGAAAAAGTCACACACTAGTATGGATTTAAAGGCCAAAAGAGATCGTCAGATCAACATCTCCCAGATGGGATACAGACCATGTTTAGCTCAGAAGATAAACTATCAGTACCTGTAGCACAAAATTGCTTTTATAGTATTCTCACTTAAGCAATTCCATCAACAGCAAAACTATTGAAGCCTTGTTTCCAAAGTGCGTATCTGTGTGTCTCACCTTCTCTCATGTGGATTCTCTGATGTCTGATGCTGTAACCAGTCGCTCAGTGGGGAATATGAGATCCTCTCTTGTGTCTATTTTCACATATTATTTAAGGGTTTAGTATTTTATAACCCCCCTACCTTTCTGTTAAACTTGGTTAAAATTTGCCCCTGGGTTCCAGAATTACTCAGAGGCAGTGGACAGACCCATGTCTATGTAGAGCACAAAGACACGTGTTTCATTTTCATAGGAAACTTGGCAACAAATTTAGAGTGAGGGGTGTGGCGATGTGTTAAGAGTATTGAGAAATAACTGATTTCAAAGTGTGCTTAGCCCCAAAAAGCACAGAAAGGTGTCTGTGTCAAATCTCCTACTTTGCCTGTTCTCTGCAGTCCATTCCACAGAACTTGTGTGTGCCAGCTCCTGCTAAACAAGAAGTGGCTTGTGTTGTATGAAAATACTGTATCACTTACAGCCGAAAAAGAAACGTACTGCTTCTGTTTATAATCTGTCTCAGCAATGAGTCCCAGTTAAAATATTGCTTACTTTATTTCTAAAGTGGTGTTGTTACTTCTAGCTTTAATTTTTTACTGTTGATTCTTACAATGCATTTCTCTGCTAGGTTAGACAACCCTCTGAGACCAGCTGTGTTTCACCATGAAGGTGTTTGTGTGCCATAACTGGATCATTCTTGATTTTATTGTTGATAAACAAAACACCTTGAACTCTTTAGGCCCCTATGGTAGGGCATTTTCTCTGGCCTTCATATTACTCTGGCTCTTCTCTTCACTCTGTAATTGCAATTAGTGTGGTCAAAAACCAATTTATAAATGACTTGTCAGATCCTGTCACTGGTATGCTTTCTGGCTGGCACAGAACCCGCAGAAGGAGCGCAATATCCTGTTTCCTATCTGCTTTGCACAATAAAAACATGTGATAATGTAAGGATGGCAATATCAACTGTGTTTTCTTTTTTCCAATGGGGCTGTGAAGATGCTAGTACAGTACAAGCTGTAAAACCAGCTAATTTACGAAGCTGCATTTTTATAATATTTCTCTTTAGTTTTCCTTTTACAGCTCTTGCATTCATTAGCAAGCATTTATTGAACCGTGCTGTTTCTTTGAGATCCTCAAATGCCCTGCTCGAAGCCAAGCGGCGTGTGCATTCATGAAGATGTTGGCCTATCACGACGTTTCCATGAAGATCAGTTTGAATTTATTATTGCCAGCCGTTTCTTTCTACGGTGTCTTTTTTTTTCTCATGTGATTAGCGATCCTGATGGATTCAACTCCTTGCCCTGCACAGGGAAAGCATCAGGGCTATTCCCTTGTGTGAACTTTGCTGGCAAACTAGCGTCACAAAAGATTTAAAACCATAAACAGAAAAAGCATGTGTTTGACCAGATTTTGTTCTTTTTAAAATGCTCTCTGAAGTAGTAACTTATTTTTAAATCACTATAATAGCGAATGTGGTTAAGTTTACAGTTTGTCTCAGTTTTATCCAGAGTTATTGTGCTATTCTGTTTTTCTTGTGTAAATACTTGCAACAGTTTTGTTTGCTTGCCCGTCTGACACATGGGAGCGTCATCTCATTGACTGCTGAACTCTCTTGCTCATGGAACAGCGACTGTTCCACGCAGACTCAGCGATAGGCTTAATCCTTCGTATCTGAGGATGATCAATAGATCCAGGTTAACCATTTCACCCTATGGCTAAACATTAATTATACAGAGTGTATGAGTGTCCTTTTTTTAGAAACTTAACCTTATGCCTTCAATGATTAAATGCTGGCAGGTTGGGTTTTTTTGTGTGCTGCTGCAGAGCAAAGTTAAAGTTGGCTGGCTGCGACCGTGCCTATGGCTGGGCGATGAGTTGTATGGGTTTAAGACAACACTACTGACAAAGTGGATGGGTTGAAAATCAGATTCTTTCGTTATTACAAAACAGCCAGGCTAGAATGAATGGCAGTGGTTTGAGCACGTGCTAGACAGACCATATGTTCCTTACAGTGCAGTGAAGCTGTGTTGCATATCTGTACTGCTAAGCATAAGGACAACAGCTCCAGCTTCCAGAACTGCTGGCAGGAGTCCTACATAGAAGAAATGTACTATTCCTCTATCCTTTAAAAATCATTTAAGAATGAAGCCAATGTCTGTTCCTGCCTGTCTCATGCTAGAGCAAGATGTACTAGGAAAACATGCCTAACGTAAAGGAGTGGACATCATTAATATATTTCAAATATATATGCAACTAAGTTCTAAAATGGTCAGCTAAAGTAATCACAAAACTATCACTTCTGAAATACAGGACTGCAAAGGATCTTTTGGGTCACTGAGTCTCATTCCTGCACTCCCAAGAGTTAAATGAACTCTGATTAATTTATCAAATTCCATTATGAGAGTTGTCATTTTCCCACCCTATTGGAAAGCTGCTCCAGAATTCTGATTCTCTTTTACCTTAAAGTCATCTTATAATTCTTGCCTCTCACCATGAATTCTTGACTTCTTTTCTGTATTTTTATGTCTATTTGCATTTGCTCTTGGACCTCTTTTTTCTCTCCCTGGTGCTTCATTTGAAAATGCTTTTCTAGGGAGCGTGCTTTCTTCTGCAGAGCTTGTAAGCAGCCAGAAGCGATGGGAACACTTCTCTATGATGTCTGATAAACCTGTGTTTTAGGTGAGACTTCCTTTATGAACTGTGCTTGACACTTTAGAAATAATACTGAGTTCAAGAAAAGCCCAGTTTTAAGAACATGTTTACATTAACTGTAAGCACGTTACTCTGGATTGGAGCCATGTGGTTTCCCCCTAGGGTTCTCAATGTATTTATTAGTTTATCACTAATGGTGAGGGAAAATAATAATGGGAACAGTTAAATCGAAAGTTGTAGATCTGCAGGAGATCTTCAGTGAAGAAGAAATGAGGCGCTCATCACTGCGAATCACAGAATTACAGGGGTTGGAAGGGACCTCAGGAGATCATCCAGTCCAACCCCCCTGC
>NW_010308941.1:35087-63098 GCF_000700745.2 Antrostomus carolinensis
TACACCAAGTTGTACTCGAAAGGGAGGTTTTGAACCAGGCAGGTTTTGAACATCTCCAGAGAAGGAGACTCCACACCCTCTCTGGGCAGCCTGTCCCAGTGCACCCTCACAGTAAAGGACACTGAGGACATATTCTGTCAGCCTGTGGGCTTTTGTGGGACTATTGGCTAGAAACACAGGGACCAGGCCCAAGACAGCTACTTGTAACCTGATGTAAGTTTAGATGTCAGCAAGTGGCAGCTGATTTGTCACTTTTCTAAAACAGTAAAGTCTGTGCTAGAACATTGCTGGCAGTGGTGGGATAGGGATGCAGTGTCAGAAATGTGAATATAACTGTTAAGTCAACTGTTTTGAGTGCAGTGTTATTTGTTGAGGAAATTCTGGCTGGAAGGTGCATCGTCTGTGTCCCAGACTGTCCCCAGGCGAAACGCTGTCTGCCTGTGTTGCTGAACATTGAAAACTTGCTCTAGAAGGTGGAAACAGGCTTCTGTTATTTCACTTGAATGTTAATATTGGAACCAATGGAAGCTTAATTTTAGTCTACCCTTAAAACTGCATTTTACTCTTTTCCAATTTAAGTAACTTAAAATCTAACTCCACAATTGTGTGCTTCATCTAGGATACGAGTATCTCAGGTGTCACCCAGATTGTGTAAGGAGGGTGAGGTGAGGTAATGTGCACTGGCAGAAATCAAGGTGAAAAACACATTCCTTACATCTTCTCTAGGCAAGGTATTCTTCAACATGTTAACTAAGGCTGATGCTTCTTCAATGTTTCTTCTTACTGTAGAGAAATCCTCAGTGAATAGCAAAGGTCTTGCTCTCACCTGAGAGCTCCATTTCTGTACTTCACTGCTGGCTGCTTGGTAGTGCTGTTAACAGTGTTTGAGATGTTTGAGAGAACTACTGAATTGCTTTGTGACTGGGAGAGGAGTTTGAGATGACGAGTGGAGTTTGAGTAAAAGTGCTGGTTGAAGACCTAGCTGTTGATGCTTTAGAGCTGTGTAGTAGAAAAAGCACTTGCTCCACCGTGCAAGTGGTGAGTGAGCCAAATCATCCTCAGGTAGATTTGCTGGAAGGCTCTGGGTTGTGTCCTCATCAAGGAAAAAAACCCCAATCTTTTAAAGGCATGTTATTCCAGCCTTACAATTTGCATGACCTTAATGAGTGACTGTAGGCACCTGAATTGGTAAATCTCCATGGGGAGATGGTTGTATAATCTCTCTCTTTCCACATATCTTTTATGTGGTGCTCTAACTAAATCAGAACAGGGATAAAAACAAATAAACCCTGCTGTGAGTCAGGCATGGGTAAGACAATGACAACTCAGTCAAACGCTGAAGCAAATTGCTCAGACTGCGAGAAGTGTAGCTCTGCACAGTTCATCACCCCTGCTACCCCCCACCCTCCTATTCCCACTCCCTGTCTTCCACCCTCAGGATCTTTCTCTGCTTGTTTCAGGTCATGATATTATTAGCGCTGGTGCTGTGCTGTGCATACAGGGTAGCAGAATGAAGTGCGTGTACACGTCAGATAGAAGGCAAATCTCACACATTAGCTTTGGCTTTGCCTTTTGACTTAATGCACTCCTGGGTTTGGTTATGATGTCATTTGCTAAAAAGCAGGAGGGTTTAAGCCATTAGCAATAAGTCATTTCCTTCTTTTTTTAATTTTCTTTTCATGAAATGCTTCCACACTAGTGGTTAGGCAGAGCCTTGGCTCTGCATCGAACCTGCCTGAAATTGTATTGTACTGGCTGCCATCCAGGGAAGGAGAGAACAATGTAAACACTTCTCCATGCAGTGACAACTGAAAAAACTGGGAACTTTTTCCCAGCAAGCCTGGGAAGTGTGAGAGGCATATGGCTTAGTGGTTTCCTCAGTGCTGACAAGTTTAAGGCAACAATTTCATCCTAGCGCTGTGTGTATGCGGCAGTAGTAGGAAGCCCTCAGAATCAAAAGAAGCTTATACCCCAAACTTTGTCACTGCTGGATCTCCCAAGAGTGTATGAGAAATACAGTGCTGCTCGGAGGAGGCTTGGGACTGTGAGAAATGGCATTGTGTTGTGCTCTTTGACTGTGTACATCAGTATGGCTTTTGGGATCAGGTCTGCAGCTGGTATAAATCATGACATTAAAAAGAAGTGTTGATGCAAATTTCCCTTGTAATCTTTAATTCATTTTTAAAAATCATATGGGAACTGCAAAGCAATTTGTCTTCATTAGCATGAGGCAAAAATCCTAAACACTTGGATAATTTAAGTTGAAAACCCAACACATCTTCAGATGAATATGTAACTTAGGTCCAGCTGCAAACCACCCAACCCAACCATGTTAACAGAAAGTAGTTCAGAATTAAATGTCACTAGCACCAAACACTCCAGCAGCATTGGATTTAAAGCCAAGTTGTTTTCTGCTCTTGCACTGGTGTAAATTTGGATAGTTTTTTTTGGATAGCAAATTTTTAGGTAGTAAATTTTTTGGATAGTAAATTTTTTGGATAGTAAATTAGTAAATATTTTTAAATTTGGATAGTAAATTTGCAAGTTAGTGGGCTTGCACTGGTGTAGGTGAAGAGACCGATTGTCTCCACTGGAGTGTTTGGGCCTCTTCTACAGAATTGCAGTTCCCTTTCTAATAGAGGGTGATGTCAGGTTAGGATGGTTATTTATAAATCCCTTTACATACTATAAATATAACTGTGCTGTTATATGAACAAAATCCCTTTGGAGAACCACACAGTGGGGACATCTGTAGCCAGATCTATGTTGCAGACTTCTGTTGGCACAGCAATATCAGCCAGGGATATGAGAAGGTATGATCTCTGACTGGTGGAGCCAGGCTAGGAAAATCTCCTCAGACAACTGCAGTTACACCAGCGTAACTATAATAGAGTCATAAGGTGACTTTCAGAAGGCTTGCCAAATACAGGGGTTGTGTGGCTGTTAAGTTCTGTCCACATCAGGAATGCTCTGTTGGCTGCTTAGGCTGAAATAGTAACTCCAGCAAAAGTTACTCCCAGCAAAAGTAGATCAGATACTTATCTTTTTAAGACCTGACTTTATCACAGCAGTTAATAATTATCAGGGTTTAGGCAAATTGGGGATCCAAGTTTTTCAGCAAACTGTGGAAGACAGGTTAAAGCTGCCAAAACCAGCCTGTGCATCACGGCACTTGTGAAGCAGTAATTACAGGCCCCCCTTGCAAGCACAGCATAGAAGAAAAATAGATTTTTTAAAAGTATTTGTGTTTTACTCATAACCCAGTAAGTTTCTTTTTTTTTTTTCTTTTTTTTTCTATTTTTGACAGTGGTTGTCAAGAGTTACCAAAGTACATGATGTATAGTAATACCAAGGGAAGTAGAAAAGTTTTGCGGGGTTTTAAAAGCATAACACAGTGCTTGGTTTTGAATGATGGAGAAGCAATACTGCATCTCATCTGGATGTAGGTGTTTACCCTGCAACCCAACTCCCAGTGGTTTTGGAGCCCATCCGTGAACCCACTCCCAAAACCTCCCTGGGAACAGCAGATGCTTCACATATAACAGAGTTCTTTTCTCCCTCCCCTTCCTTATTTATAGAGCATTTCTCCTGGTCTGGAAAAAGTACTGGTGATCTTTTGCATAGTTAAAAGTGAATAGGGTTCCAGAAATCAATAATAAACTGGGCTAATAGTAATAATATTAAATAAGCAAGCTGCTCTCTTAGAGGGGAAAAAAAGAAAGAAAATCTCACTTTTTCTAATTATTTGCTTTATTTTAGCAATGTGATTTGCAGTAATGCTTCCAGCCTGGAGATTCTTAGAGAGTTATAACTCTTCTGCTCTGTAATTTGTTGCACTTTTGGGCAATCTAGACTTGGATACCAATGGCAGAATGGGGAAAGTGGGACAAATTTGTTCTTATGTGTACACTAGCACTTGCATTAATCTCTGGTTTATATGTTCCTGGAAGGATTCACATCCCTCCCCTCCAAGTATGGCCTCCATGTATCTGGGATTTGTTACATTCCAGTCAATGCAGCATAAATCCTCGTTAGATAGGTCGTAATGATTCTTATTATTCAGCTAGGGCATGTATCTGATGACTGTAGCCATTTACTAGTAGAATTTGAAACAGTCTTCTACTGAAATGTATAATAAAGCAACCTTTGAATTTTTAATATCTCTTATTGCATAAGCTAGTTTTATTAATTCTGCCCTTTCACACTGACCTCTTAAGGCATCTCCCTCAATATGTTGTCATATTAAGACATTAGAGAAGAAAAGATCAAAAGGAAAAAAGCCTCTAGAGCCAAAAGGCAAGAGAAAAAGAAATTTCTTTATGTGTGACCTGAAATGTGGCTGAGAACTAGCAAAACAAAGTACTACCAGGAAAACTGCTGCAGTCAACACTGCTGGGAAGAATTGTGGTGGAACAGCTGATTCTGGGAGGCACATACAGAAACTTTGAGGCTCTGTTGTTCTGCAGCACATCTGGGACACTTAAACCCATTTTTAATTGCATGAATGCAAAAAGATGGAAAATGAGGCTCAGCTGTTAGTTTTAGTGTAAAACAGTAAATGATCCTGTGGCCTGACCCAGTAATCTGGTGAGCATTCTCCAGTATCATCCAATAAAGTGGACAAGAGGAGGGAACTTTGTCCAGATGGGCTCCCACAGATCATCTACTGCACGTCCAAAGAGTTCATGGGAAAGCACACCAGCTAAAAACATTTAGGGTAAGCAGTAGCAAGATAATGTTTCTTTCACTGATCCAAAACTGTCATCTCTGCTATGTTTTAAAAAGAAGCTTCGCTAGAATTTGTACCGTGTATCTCTTAGAGAGATCCTTTTGTGGGGATGAATTCTGGTTTTACCCTTAAAGTTTTCTATTTGCTGTTACAGTGTCTCTTGTGAGAGCCAATACAAAGTGATTTTGAAATCGTTTGGTAGGGAGCATCCACTGTCATTTGGCATCTGTTGTGTTGCTGATCAGATTAGCACCACTGAACTTTTTTGCACGCTTATCACAGGAGATGAATGAGCAGACTACCAGAGAGAGAGAGTTCTCTACACTTAAAAAAAACCAAACCAAAACCAAACAAATTCTGATTATAACAGATGGACTTTGTAGGAGATGTTACAACTCCACATACTTATTGTGGAAACAGCTTTAGTATTTGAAAACTCTGGTCTTTCACCTGAATCTTACCAGTGGTTGTCAGGCTACATTTAGTCAGCCCTGGAGAAAAGAATGTAGTATTGATAGTTGTTATGTGGTTTGGCCTGCATCACAAATATGGCTTTAATTCACAGTTTACTCATAAAAAAACTGAAAATGTCTAAATACACAAGGTTGAATTGTCTTCGTTCCTGGCATGGGAACTTAACCCTCCAAAGGAGAGGGAGGTTTTGATATCCAAGTTAGTTTTATTGATTCAAATAACTGTCCCAGTTGCAGATCTCTTTATGTACTGTTGAAGTCTCTAAAGTCTGATTTCCAGATGGCAGCCTAGTAAATTCTCTTATCACCAAGGTTACTTCCTCCTGTCTTGTTAATGGAGAGACTTAAAAACAGGTTCACTCTGAAAAATGTAAAGTACAGAGCAGGAATAACTAGCTACCTGGAACAGGCAGGGGAGTTTTACGTGAAAAAGAGGAGATAAGAAATTTTACTACGTCAAGCAAAAGCAGGTACAGGATTTAAAGGTAGCAGCAGGAAAAGCTTTTTAAAAGAACTGCCAAAGCTTGTGCTGATCTGACATGATGAAAAAACCTGACTGGCTCACCTGGAAATGAAAGCACCCCTAAAAGAAAGTTCAGGAGAACACTCCAGTTTACTGAGTTTCAAGATACGAGGTCTGTCTGGATGTTTGAGCTCTTCTTGCAGTGCTTGGAAGTGTGTGTTTTCTTAAGAGGTATAATGTATTCCTGCATTACTCTGGTTGGAGGAACTCTGTCATTCTCATTAGCTGAGAAATTGATAGTCCAAGCTGGAGACAGACATGATACAGCCACGTCTCTGAAAGATCCCTGATGGTTCATTAATTTGGGGTTCTGCACTTGGGTCACAACCTTGTGCAATGCTACGGGCCTGGGGAAGAGTGGCTGGAAAGCTGCCCGGCAGAAAAAGACTTGAGGGTGCTGGTTGACAGCCGGCTGAACATGAATCAGTGGTGTGACCAGGTGGCCAAGAAGACCAACAGCATCCTGGCCTGTGTCAGAAATAGTGTGGCCACCAGGAGTAGGGAAGTGATTGTCCCCTGTACTCAGCAATGGTGAGGCCGCACCTTGAATCCTGTGTTCAGTTTTGGGCCCCTCACAAGAAGGACATGGAGGTGCTGGAGCGTGTCCAGAGAAGGGCAATGAAGCTGGTGGAGGGTCTGGAGCACATGTTTTCTGAGAGAACTGGGGTTGTTTAGTCTGGAGAAAAGGAGGCTGAGGGGAGACCTTATCGCCCTCTACAACCACCTGAAAAGACGAGTGTAGCTAGGTGGGTGTCGGACTCTTCTCCTAAGTAGCAAGCAATAGGACAAGAGGAAATGTCCTCAAGGTGCACCAGGTAGGGTTTAGTTTGGATATTAAGAAAAATTTCTTCACCAAAAGGGTTTTCTAGCACAGGAACAGGCTGTTCAGGGAAGTGGTTGCGCCACTATCCCTGGAGGTATTTAAAAGATGTGTAGAATCATAGGATGTTGTGAGTTGGAAGGGGCCCACAAGGATCATCAACTTCCAACTCCTGTCCCTGCATAGGACAATCCCAAGATTCAGACCCTGTGTCTGAGGGTGTTGTCCAAGTGCTTCTTGAATATTGTCAGGCTTGGTGCCATGACCACCTCCCTGGGGAGCCTGTTCCACTGCTCCACCACCCTCTGGGTGAAGAACTTTTTTCTAATGTCCAACCTAAACCTCCCCTGGCACATCTTCCTGACATTTCCCCTGGTCCTATTGATGGTCACCAGAGAGAAAATATCAGCACCTGCCCCTTCTCTTCCCCTTGTGAGGAAGTTCTAGACTGCAATGAGATCTGCTCTCAGTATCCTCCAGGCTGAATAATCCAAGTGACTTCAGCCTCTCCTCATACAACTTCCCCTCTAAGCCCTTCACCAATTTTGTCTAGATGTGGTGCTTAAGGACATGATTTCGTGGTGTACTTGGCAGTGTTAGGTTTTTGATTGGACTCTATGATCTTAAAGATCTTTTCCAACTAAAATGATTCTATGATTCAAAATGTCCAGTAACCTTGTTACAATTGCTCTTCTGGGTTTCTCCTTGGAGGCCTGTTCCTGGTGCATCATGACCCACCTAACCAGCTGCAGTAGTTTGAGAGCATCCACTGTGTCCCTGCAGGCTGAATGGAAGATGTACCTTGGAGGCTCTTGTTGGTTTTTATAAGTTTGCATTAGCAAAACTATATTCCTAAGTGTTCATGGTCACTCTAGCAGCTCTGCTTTCAAACTCTGCCCTCAAGTCAGTGAAGCAGGATGCCAAGCTTCAAGTCCATCAGGTCATGGCTGCAGGATAGGCTGCATCAGAGGAGACCAATTTTCACACCACATATATGTGTGACATTTGTTCTGATGCTGATGCAATGGGATAAGTGTTGTGATAGACAGAAAGCCAGGGTAGATGCAACTCTGAGACCTTGCTGATGTGCATCTGTCATCATGTAAGCAGGTTATGTTCTACCAAGGCAAAACAGCGCAGGAGAAGACTCTTCGGCGTAGAGCAACAGCAGCCTGGTCTTAACTGTCTTTGGTTTCCCCAACTCTCACTTTTAGTTAACCGGAATGGAAGATTGTACAGGTAACATCTCGCTGTGTCTTCTCCTGATCTTAAAAAGAAATTTTAAGTAACACGCAGCAGCCGATTTGCTTCCTGACCTGAAGTGCAGTATGAATTATCACTGTGGAACAGCGGGATTTAAAGTACTTCAGTTTTGGTCTTAGACTTCCTGATCCAAAGCTTTGAGGAGTGAAGAGAGACGTGCTTGCCTCTACAGACAGCAAAGCCTGGAGAGACCCAGAGAGATTAGGAGCTGCTGCAGCTTTGCTCCTGTTTTCTCTCAGCTTAATTTCTTGCCCATGTTGGTGTCATAAATACAGTTGCAAAGAGGTGCAACGTAAGGTAGTTCTGAGTATTTTAGGCTTCATTTCCCATCGGTACCTTTTTGCTTATTTGTGCTGAATCTGTAACAACCGATCTGGATAAGAAACAATTCCAGAGTAAACAGCGAGCAGCTGCAGTGAGGTACATGTGTAAATCCACCATCAGTGATAGCGGAACGGCGGTGGTGCCTCTACCCTCAGACTATTTTCCACTTTGAAGGGACCTCTGTCCCTTTAGTACTACACACAGAACAATTTGGGGACCCCATTGCAGGTAATACCTTTCCTAGAAAGTAAGTTAGTTTACAATTTACAGTAGTAAAAACTGAGACACATGATATTAAATCCCAACCTCTGAAGCAAGAAGCATGTCCTCAAAATATGTGAGTCTTCTGCTTCTCTACAGAGCTCTTTCTGCCTTGCAGACATGCCCAGTACTTAATTGCTGCAGAGTGCTAGAACTGTGCTAGGAGATCAAATCCCTCAAGGTCCTTAGTGCTAAGCAATGTATATTAAATTACATTTTCTCTGGGCTTATTGCAGATTTTTTGCAGTGTCTTTGCTCTTTGCTATTACTTACTTGTTTAAAAGTGTGCAGGATGGGGGGAGTGTAGAGTTTCCATTTGAAAACTAGGAATGGTAAATGTGTTTGCTGAAATGTGGGAAAAGAATATTCGGTTCTGGACCAGTTTTGGCATCTGGGAGGATGAAGTCCTCAGCTGGTTGCTAAGCATCATTTCATGCTCTACAGATAGTCTAATCCAGTATTTCCTTCTTTGGCTTATATTTGTCTCACTTGTTCTTGGTACATCAACAGATTTTCTTTCTTTCTCTCTGAAAATCTAGCAGTTTTTCAAGAAGAAAGAAAAAAAGTTTGATTTTCTTTTCCATAAAACAAAAAAACATCTTTGTAGCATTTTTATACTGATACTTGACCTCAGCAAGAGACAATGGAAACAAGTTTGACAGAAACCGAGGCACTGAGTAAGGAAAAAATAAAACATTCTTAAGTGCCTTCTGAATTTGTAGCTTCTGATTGTAACTGGACTTGTAGCACATTTGCATAAGCCTGAAATTAAGCATAGGCTTGAATTTTTTACTGGACTACTCTCTCTAGGTAGCTGGTGTGTCTTTTGGTGCCAGGAAGAAAGAGATTCTCAGAGGATTGAATTAACAGTCATTTAAAAATCTGTTTCTTTTGCATATACTGTTATTGGTCATACAATAAACTAAGTTGTCTCTGCATTTCATTAGCTCTGCCCATGCATGCGTACATAAATAGTATGGCAATGCCCATTGAAGAGACAATCTCTCAGTACTCCATTGTGTTTGCACATGCATGCATAAGATTGTTGCATTTTAATATATAAAAGCTCTTGTTATGCAGTCTGTGATGATGTTTGTGGAAGTAAGCAAGCTTCCTGGGGTGTCTCATGCTGCCAATGACCCCGTCTCACTGTTTATCTGCATTGGGCAAAGGTGTTTGCCTTTCCAAACCAAATACTCTTGTTTCACATTATGGGATTTCTGTATTGAAAATAATCTGCCGTCTTTCCTGGACTCTCCTACTTTCTTTGTTTGTTTTTTAAAAAAAAAAAAAAATTAAAAAAAATTGCTCCCTTTGCAATGTGTGCTATAGTTCAGTCTTTTTCCCTTAAACCCAGCATTTTAATTCCATAGAAATAATTGTTTGGAATGGACAAAGTGACACAGATCTGTGCAGCAAACAGTGTTTGCAGGACAGGTATCAATGTCACACCCAGAACCACAAAGAAATCAAATTGTTTTAAAATGTTACTGCATTTCCTGATACCATCTTTTCTGTGGAGGCAACAAGACCAGGTTCTTATGGATTAAACAGCACATGATCAAATGATTAAGAAATCTATCATAGTGCATAGTGCAGTGGAAACATGACTGAAAATCTCACTGAGACACCTACTGTGGATTTCTGTGTAGGAAAAGAGACAAGTGATACTTAGTTGTGTGAACCAGTAATTAAAAGCTACATAATATATACTTGCTTGCACGTACATTAAAAACTGTGTAATGGAGAACACAGGTGATGGAGAAAACCAGCAGTGTATAATAATGTCAATAAAAAGTTTACAGCTTCCAATGAATGTGCTGTGGCTGTGAGCTAACTGGCTCCTATTCTAGTCTACAGATGGCTGTGGAGATGTGGTGACATTCCTTGTTTGTGTGGTAGTATGAAGTGTTATCAGTGGACAATTAGGGCAGTGCTGCCTCATTCAGGTCAGATTTTATTTAAATTCCATTTTAAATACTAGGCATGACAGAGGAAAGCATTTTACTAATCAGCTTGACCTGAAATCTCTTCCTAGATGTCCTTGCAGACCAGCAAGGCCACTCTCCCCCAGCTTTCCTCAGTGTCCCTGTGCCCCGTGGGGTGTTTCTGTTTCCCGCCAGTCAGGGCTGGTTGTGCTGACTCCTCTGTAGGAGCATGTGCTGATGCCTTCTACAATCAGTGGGCATCTGCTTATTTAATCAATTGATTATCAAAGCAAACCGTCAGCTCAGGCAATTGTAGTGCTTCCTAGAGCCAGTAGAGAAACATTAACTTCTGATCTGGCAGTTTTTGGGTGCCATCTGCCCAGCCAGACTGTCAGAAAGCACAGCTCAGTAACCCAGACTTGCGTATTGTTGGAGGACATAGCATGGCTGAAGATGAGCAGAACATGGGGGTTGCTTCTCCATCCTCCGTTAGTGCTCTAAAGCAGCCTTTCAGGAGGCTTCCAGCTGGCATGGGAAGGCCTCAGAAACCAAAGTAAATACAGCAGGGAGTGGTGACTCTCCACATTTCCTCTCATCAGCCCCACCATTTTTCTGAAGGCACTGCTCCTGGAGGGAAACAACCAAGTAAATCCTGGCCTCTGCTGGGCATGGCCAAATAAAGTCCCAAGTAGTGCCATGGGCAGAAACACAAGCTGACAGATAGTGCTTGACTGACCAGACCTGAACCGATGCTCTAAAAGTGAAAGCT
Source organism: Antrostomus carolinensis (assembly GCF_000700745.2). NCBI lineage: Eukaryota > Metazoa > Chordata > Aves > Caprimulgiformes > Caprimulgidae > Antrostomus > Antrostomus carolinensis. The sequence goes on from NW_010308941.1 coordinate 46,178, forward strand.
GCCATGACCATTCATTCATTTCCTCTGTCTGAAACAGAATCCTTGAAACCATTTGGGTCTGAAGTGCTCAGAAAATTAGACTTTATCTGCCTGGAAAGAGAGAGAGGAGGGGAAAAAAGATCAACGGGTTTGATTATTTCTCTGCTTCTAGTTCCACGATTCTGCCTTATGCATTATTCATGGCAGCAGTGGATGGTACTGCTGCCATTTGTTATTGCTGGTTTCATTATATGCAAATATGTGAGCCCCTTTTGTAGGCACTACATGAGACTTTTTCATTATGTGAAAGAGTGAATGTGTAATTAACAGTGTACTGGTGAAACCAGTGCTTACTTGGCCTATCATAACAGGGATCTGCTCTTCTCTAATAGCATTTTCAGTTCATCACACATACCGTGTCTCCTTGGGATATGAGTAATAACCTTGCCTTTGTTGAGTCAGATTCAAATGGCTTTTTTTTTTTTTTTTTGTTCTTTTTCCTTATTCCTGTAAAAAGAGTCTGAACACTATTGTACGTGGTAATTTAGACTACCCCTGTTCAGATATTGCTGACCTCTGCTGGGACATAAACCTCTGCACCACATCGGGCTTTCATTAGCCATAAGTATGAGAATTAAAGGTCTGAATGTGGTTATCCTGATACAGCTCTGGAAAATGTCCATTGAGATCCACAGCCTGACTGCAGATGTTGGGTTGTACCTAGGGTGATGGAGAGAGCGTGCCTTGGGAAATGAGTCAAGGCAACTGGTACCTCGTGAATAAGGCCCCTAGATTTATGTGTAAGTATGAGGGGATTTTGGTTCCAGAGTACCAAATAATACTCGAGGGACGGTGCTTTCGGTGCATTTGTTTTAAGGAAAATCTACTGATGGAGCAGGAGCAATTTAACTCTTATTATGCTCATTTCTATGTGGCTCACCAAAATATTCCCTGCTGAAATATTACTCAGAGGCTTATTATCCCTCTATAAAGCTTTTCATTTATTTAAAGTTTCTTAGGTTAAAACCTCACATACTAAAGAATTTGTCATAACAAGTACTTTTTCTGTTTCAGAGTTCACCCAACCTTTCAAACAAGCAAAAAAATACTGCCCTTTTCCCTGCCCCCTGTTCTTTAGGTCCATGTTCACTTTTCCAACACAGTGCTTGGACAAACAGGTTCTGTTTGCAGCTCTTGGCAGGAACAGTGGGGGAGCAGAGAAAAAATGATTTATAGAAATTGTTGTTACTTTAGTGTGGAGGAAAAAACACTGCAGTGCCATGCCTGAGAATCCTTCTGGAGCTGCTGCAGTCTGGTTCCAGGACTGAGTGGGGAGATGTGGACTCAGCTGGCCCGTGAGGAGCACAAACATGATTCCCAGGAGCCTTTCCTCCCCTTGGCCTGTTGTTTCTGCAAGCTCAGCAGTAAAGGAAGGAAGAACAGAGAAATTTAAATGTATGCTTTTTAAAACATCCCATGTATACTGTCTTCTAGCCTGCCATGGCTGTACCAGAAGGGAAAGCTTCCCCGGAATATTTGCAGAAGTTGTTCAAAACCTTTTTTTTCCTCCTTTCTCAGTTGCAATTTTAATATTGTCCAAAAGGGGATTTTTCACTAAAAATGAAAATGTTTCAATCACAGGTCTTTATAGCAGAAAGTCTTTGTTTGTTAAATTAAAAACCAAACAATTTTACTTCAGAAATCCCTTCCTTGCCTTGTGTAAAGTCTCCACGGAAAATAAGTTGTGGTTTTTTTGAGGTTTTGTTTGTTTGTTTTTCACCAGATAAACTAAGAAAATGTACTAGACTCTTAGGAATATTCTGGTTTTGTTACAATATCTTAGCAAATTAAACCTTCCCTAATGTGGGATTTCATCTCGTTACCTCTGCACACGCCATAACCTCAGCAGTACTCAAAAGCTGTTCACTGTATTTGAAACCAGACTGAACCCCCCTGTAACTCAGTGGGTGAATTTGCCCTTTGAAATCTCCAGGGCAATTTAGCAAACCTCATTTGCAGGAGGGATCAGGTGAGAAATCATTGCTGTGCTGTGTAACCTCATTCAGTTTTGCAGATGAGAAGGGACTGTGTTCTGCAGCAGGATTTTCAGGGCGTTGTGGAGACCAGGCATGTGAAGGTCACACGCGCACCACTTCAGCTGGGTGGTTTTCACCTCCGGAAACAAGAACTTCTCAAAAAAGGCACGATTGTTATTGCTACTTATACTTATGCCTTGAAAGAGCTGCCATTATGTAGTAAATTACAGTGTTTATATATGGGTTTGGGACCTTGAACAAAAATAGAGAGTTTTCTTAATCCTGTTTGTCAGAGGCTAAGATTAAATGTAGATGATCCAGTAAAAGAAAAATTGAAGGAGTATCTGGATTTGGTCCTAGCTTGACAGAAGTGCTAAAGTAAAGTTGAAGCTATTCACTTTTAAAGCTGAGCCAGCGATTCTCCTGGAAACCATTATGGTTAATGATAAATTCTATAGAAATCCTTAATGTATGAAAATATAGTACACACATCATCCAGGGAGATATAAACGAAGCCAAGCAGAATTCCTAGACATTTCTGGCACTGTTGCACAGAGAAGTCTTTGTGGTGCTGTGGATAAGAAGTATTTAACCCTTGGCAAATGCAGTTTGTAAGTACCGTACATTTCAGAGTAGACGATGGCTTTACAACGTGGCAAAGGGAGAGACTGTGAAATTCCACCCAGGAATATTCTCCAGGGCTTGGGTTGTGCATTTGGGACTCCTGAAGCATCTTTTGCACTGTAGCCTGATGCCATTGCTGGGAACAAGCTCCTGCCAGACACGGAGCGCAGGGTTACAAGAGTCCAGCTCTGTTAATTATGTCTGTAATCAGGGTAAGGGGAGGGCAGTGGTTAGACTGCAGGAGTTCAGAGGTAACTAGGCTAAAGATCATAGGTCAGATTGCTGTCATTAGTAGTAGAAGTCTGGGACTGCTGTTGTGTATGTGCAAAATAATGTGAATATTTTATAAGGTAAAGAAACTCCAAGAAAAATACGGCATTTGCACTGCTTGATTTTGCATCATGTGCAAAGGAGCTCTGTACTGGTGCTCCTTCCCTTTAATACAGCACATCAGAAGGCAGCCATGAGCTAGCCAATTTATTCCAAGGAGAAAAATGAGGGATGGAAAGGAGACAAGGTTTTTGTAAAGGTTTTTCAGTGTAGAAATTTTAAAACCAGCACTGTTTAGATGTCTCTGAGCTATCGCAGGCTGCTTAGGCTGAAGTGAAGGAACCTTCATAAGATCAGTTCTAGCACAGAGTGGTTTTTGCCATGTCTGACTGTAGTGGAAATGGATCTCCAAAAAACGTACAGTGTCTGTCTTGGGATTTAAATCTATGCTTGACATGTAGGAAGAGCCTGGACAATTAAATGAGGTTTCAAAGGTGACAAGTGTGTTGAGAGCTTTAAAGCCATTTGAATCAGCTGTAGAAGTACAGAAATAAGTCTTCTGCTCAAAGCATTTGAGAAACTAACATGAAAAGGTACCTGAATAAGTGTTTATTAAGAGTTTAGAACTGAAATTCACACATCTATGATAGAAAAGAAAATATGTTGCTTGCTTATGGCTGAAACTGTTAAAGCCTTATGGTCAGTAAATGCTGAAATGCAGTTTATTTTATTGCCTCTGGAAGTGATCGCTGTGAGAAGTCACTGTGATCAGCAATACGTACCCTTACTCCCAGCAGGAGAGGGAAATGCTTTTTCTGCTCTGAAAAATTGAAGAGTTGACTTCAAAACAAGTTGTTGTACATCTCTTGCTATGCAGGAGTCGGAATTTGGCTACAACATGCTCTGTAAAAAGCCCCAGATGAAATTTCTGTGATACTCAAAAAATCTCTTGCTTTCCAAGAAAAATCTAGCAGTGAGCAAAAGTGGAACAATTCGGACAGGCTGTATGTAATAGTCCTGCCAAAATAGTTTCCTGTTCTAGCCTGGGAGGGGAGCAGAAGGACAAAAGAGGGTTAAAATCCATGCAAACCTATCAGGCAGGCCTGGATCACTGCTGTTCCGTACAGCAGGGTGCCCTTACCACCAATTCTGTTGTGCCTTTGCTGTCTCTTTCTGCCAAGTGTAGAAACAGACCCTTACTTACTCTCAAGTATTGGGGAATAGAAGTATTCAGCGCCCTGTAGTGATAATGTGCCTGCTTTCATAGGTACAGCCTTTGAGAGGGACTTTCTTCCAGAAAATGATATGATCTTCTGCCCTGTGCCCCAGATTTCCCTACCCCAAAAGTAATGCTAAAAGTCTCCAAACAAAGTCAAATTCATAAATAAATCCCTTCCCTTGTGAAATGCCACTCCAAGCACGGTTCCTGCCCCCAAAGAAGGCCACTGCTGTCATTCTTCAGTGGGCAGTGATGTGATTTCAATGTCTTTGAGCAGTGCTTTTCTATTTAACTCTTTTTTTCCTGTTGCTGGGCTCTTTCATCATCTGTGGCTCTGCTCTTGCTCATCTGCATTCCATTTATTTTGTGGTTTTGAGAACTGCGGTAGTTAATGCTGAAAGCCGCAAAGGCCAATAACTAATTAAAAATCCTTTCAGTAAATTCTTCTGAAATGAGTGCAGTGCTTGAGAGATGTCCTGAGCAGACAGGATCAGGACCCAAAGCCTGTTGCTGCCATACTTTTGTAGGAAGCTCTACCAAGGCAACGTTCCCCTTATTTTAGCAAGGTCCTCCCTTGCGTGTGGCTGACTTGATAGGACGTGGCCACAGAGCTTGATGCACCTGGCTGCTGTTCTTGGCTCTACCAGTGAGCTGCTGACAAGCTGCTTGACCTATCCATGCCTCATCTTCCCCTGCAGAATGGGGACGGTGCTGCTAGCTCTCACAGCATGCCTTTGGAAAGCGCTCTGAAGGAGAAGGGAGCGTGGCCGGATGGTTATTCTAGATCCACTGGAGAACAGCAGTTTGTGTATGTGTGTGCTGCTATCTCATTAGCGTCACTTAGCCCTCACTTGGACCGTTTATACTCTGAGGAAGTCTGTCTCTGACCATGTTGTATAATTCATACAATATTCTATGTCATAGAATCACAGAATCATAGAATGGTTTGGATTGGAAGGGACCTTAAAGATAATCCAGTTCCAACCCCCCTGCCATCAGCAGGGACACCTTCCACTAGACCAGGTTGCTCAAAGCCTCATCCAGCCTGGCCTTAAACACTTCCAGGGAGGGGGCATCCACAACTTCCTTGGGCAACCTGTTCCAGTGTCTGACCACCCTCACAGTGAAGAACTTCTTCCTAATATCTAATCTAAACCTACCCTCTTTCAGCTTAAACCCATTTCCCCTAGTTTTGTCATTAACTGCCCTTATGAAAAGTCCTTCCCCAGCTTTCTTGTAGGCCCCCTTCAGGTACTGGGAGGCTGCTATAAGGTCTCCCCAGAGCCTTCTCTTCTCCAGGCTGAACAGTCCCAACTCTTTCAGCCTGTAATTAGTCATTGGCTAATAAATATATTAATGTATTGTAGCATAGATACACTTGGCCAGTACTGCACTCCATTAATTGAGTTGTTGCCTTTTGGTTACCCTAGAAATATATGGTAAAATATCCTTTAAATGAGAGGATAATGTTAAAATTTATCTTCTAGCATGCTTCAGTGTAAAGCTTGATTAGCTAGCAGCCAGAGCAGAGCAAGGCAGAACTGCTTCTGAGTATTGCTATTAATTATGTATCATAATCTATTAATTGATATTGCTTTTTTTGACAGGCATAGAGGCTTGGAGCTAGTTAAACATGCCTAAGAAAATGACCTCTGCAAGGAGGGGTTGAAATTGTCAGGAATAGCACTTGGGGATGAGCACAAATCCAGTCCCGCAGCTTGTTGTTGTTTCTGACAGTGAAGCTATTGTGGGGCAGGAAGGGAGGGAAGGGAAACACAACCGCAGCTGGAATTTTCCCTCCTGCACTCTGCTGTCTCTCCTGTGAAGCTCCTCTGAGCTGGCACAGTTGCTGTAAAAGTAACTACTGGGTGCAGGGGCATTGCCAGAGTTGCTCTGTGAGGGTGAATTTCACAGTCTGCCACAGCAGCAGCTGAGCTGGGACGTGCCAACAAGAGGGACCGTGAACTGCTGAGCGCTGGGGAAAGGCAGCAAACACCAGCTGAACAGGGCAGCTCTGGGACAGGGGAAAGGGTAACCCTAGTGCTTTAGCTAATGCTAAATTATGATTCTAGCTTTTTTGCTTGTGTTCATTGATTTATTTAGGACTGGAGGAGAGCCCAAACCAAAATCCCATTTACAAGTACTCTCCACTCTTAACTCTTTTAGGATCTGGATGGAAAGAGGCTGCATCTCAGCCATCGTGGAAGTGATGCCTTTAGAGCTCACTGTGTTTTGGGTCCATTTCTACATCGTTTTTAGCTTCCAACAGATTTGCTGAGGGCCTGAGCTATAGCAAACTCAAGATTATGGTAGTGATCTGAAACTTTAATGCTGAGAATGGGAGGTAAATTCAGAGGTGTCCCTGTTGTCCCTTTCTAACAAACATAAAACAATACCCAGGGCATCCCACTCAGGCACAGAATTCAACCCTCCGAGCGCTTTCTCATGACCTTTTGTTTTGCATGGTGACTTTTACCCATGTTTTGGTTAAAGTTCCTTAACAGTTTAAGTTACCTGTTTCCTTCAAGAATTGTAATGGCTTTGTGAAACTATCTTAAATGCATGACAACTCTTAAAGCCCCTATTCCTCTTCCCCTGTAAGGTTCAATGATTTTTAACAATACAGAGTACTAGAAGAGGTCACCGCAGACTTCACTATCACATATATCAAATATTCAACATCCTTTCTTCCTGGAAGGAACTGTCTAGAGCATCCTTCAAGTTAGACTAGATAAATAATGAGAGCATTACTTCTGTTTTTCATGAGTCAATATAATAACATGTCAAAAGATAAATATGCTCTGTATAAAAATGTTATTGCTTGTGCTACAGGGGGTTTATTACTTGACTAATAATAATATTTAACAGATGTATATGCTATTTTATAATTGCATTAAGTGAAATAAAATGGCAGTGCAGTTAAGACAGTGTTTTGCAGGGCTGCAAGACAACTGTGCCAAAACAAGATAACAGTAACAGTAAGGTAACGGTGTTATAGTGAGACATAAATTAATGCACATTCCAGAGGGGGAATTGGAGGCAGGAAACATGCATTACGAAAAAAAATTAAAAGCTTACACAGTCTACGTTTCAGGCAGAACCTGAAGGAGGTACCCCAGGATACAGGTGTTCTTTCTGGTTGTATCCTTTTATGGAGCTGTGGAGGTGTTTTCATGAGTTATGACAGTGCCTTGTTACTCAAGTGAAAACTCCCTCTCTATACAAAATCATTCCATAATGCCAAAAAGGTGGTCACACAGACTTTATGGTTTGTCCTACAACATGTCTGCAACCCTTTCCCTCTCAGGACCACTCTGGCATCTTTTTGAGGAAAAGCGTCATGGATATATGGTGGTTCACAAACCTCAAACTGAGAATTGCTCATATAGGTGATGGTATATTTCTTGTGTTTACCCACCATAGATAATGATTTTGGAGGTAGTTGGGACCAAGAAAAAAATACAACCAAACAAGAAAAAGTAGGATGTATTTTGAAGCATTTGTACCTTTCCAAATTTGGTTTCAGCATTGAGATGAAGATTTTTCTTTCTTCTTATTTTTAAATTTTTTTTAATTAATAAGAGCCCTACAGACATTTTGCTCTAATTGGAAGCTGCAAATTACTGAGCAAGAAAAGAACTTAAACAGAATAGAGAGCCACAACAGGGAGCCAAAGCTGTGGGTGGGCCTTCCATAGAGCTAAAGAAATGAAGAAAAAAATGGGAGAGTAGACTATCTCTGAGGGATTTTCCTCTAAAAAGCTTTTGTGAGATGGGAATTCAGCTACCAGGAGTTGAGGAGGCAAGAATCCAAATGACAAGCATACTGGAAAAAAATCTGTGGCTCTACTGGTACAGCATTGCTTTCTTCATGCTGGCTGCTTCAGAGCTTTAAAGTCTGTAGATTTGCTTTGTGATGGTGGTGGTGGGTTTTGTTCACCTGATGTCCCAGAATTTGCAGCTCATTTTGGAGCAGTAAGGTTCATGCTGGCCTGGTGTGTGCAGTGGCTGCCTGTACTGGCCTCAGCTCTTAGGGCTGTTGATTCACTGATATTGGTGATAAAATCAAACAAAAGGGATCAGCAGAACCCATCCAAAACAGGAAGCTCTTCAGAGAGGCTCTTGATTACTAGTTAGTTGATTATGGTTAGTTCAATTATTGGTACATTTTAACTCTATTATTTTCCTGTCTAGGATAGCTATGCTTTTAAAAGCAGGTATCGAGTCTGTTAGAATTCATATTACACATCAGAGATTTTAAGACTTGGGCAGTAATAAAGAGCAAAAGCTCAGCACTTAAGCAATAAAACGGGAGAGTTCTATTGCTTAAGTGCTGAGCTTTTGCTTTGATCAGATTAGCATTATACAGACCTTTCTTTAAAACACTGACAAGTAGAACTGCAGTGGCATGTATCACAGCTGGGTTGTATCCCAGAGATCAGGACACATCCTCCAATATTTTTGCAGAATAGTTTGGACCAGTCTTAGGAGTGACCAAATGCTGGAATAGCCTCTTTTGGTGTCATGTTTTATGTGTGGGTCTCTCATAGATATATAGCTTAAGGATAGGCTTTCCCTGCCGTAGCTGGACTTTTAAATAAGTATTTCAAAGGTGCTTAGGGGAAGCCCTGCGCAGCTGAACTGATAGCACTAGAGGAATTTTGAAAGCATGTTTATGTGAGTTTCCCTAGTGCTGATCTTTTCTAACACATCCAAATTTTAAAATCTTGACTCATATTTATTTGCTAATCTCTTAGAGTTAATTGATTCCTTGTGAAAATCCCAGAACAAAATGTACTCCCTGCACTGTCCTTGGAGAGAGGCAGAATACACGTTTCTTGATGTACATTTAATTTTCTGAGGCTTTTTGTTACTTATGGTGTCTTTTGATTAGTTTTCTTCACTTCTCACTTATACAATGAGGAAGGGGTAATGGTCCCTCCTCAAACTTGCCTTAGAAAATCTGGATGCTGAATAAACCCATGAACTGGCATCAGAAGATGCATTTGTAAAGTGGCTTTTACAGTTGTGGCCACAAACAACCCAAGCAGTTGGCCACCTGAATGGGACAGCCCACGTCTGGGCTAGGGGGGGCTATTGTCACCTCCAGAATAGGCTTGTCACAGGTAAACCACCTCTTGGGAAAGGGTCCTAGACCATTCTAACTGCCAGACCATGTCTGGTGATGGTTTGAGGAGAGTGTAGTTGGAAATGGTTCATGACAGTGAGGATGTTCAACTGGTGGAGAGGAGCATGTTGGAGCGCTTGGGAATGCTCTTAGACATGGTTTGTTAATGTGGCCTAAATTGATATGTGTGCTGATGCTCCCTTTCATGTGGAAAACATATGGCAAGAGCACTGGAACCGGAGTCAGAAAAGCTCTTTTCCAGCTTTGCCTCAAAAGCAGATCTATTGCTTGACCCTCATCAAAGTAGCTGTCACAATGCCTCTGGCTGAAAACAGGGGGAAAATTACATTTCTTAAATGACTTCTGATCATATTACTACTACTACTATTACTACTACTTAGGAGCAGTTTGTAGATTTACACAATCTGGCTGTAGCCACTACTACTGTTCCAGAGAAGGCCTGTTGCAATTTCAGTGTCACCTGATGGGCAGGAAGCCAGTCTGACAATTCTCAGAAGTTTGAGTACTCTCACCATTAGATCAACACACGCGGATGTTAGTAGTGGTTGTAAAATTATGGAGCCTTAAAAAAACCAAACCCAGACATATGCCAGTTCTATTATAGACCCCATCTGTGCATCTCCTGGTTCAAAATGGAAAAAAATCCCTTGCCTCGCATGTTGATCAACTAATTATTATAAACTACATCTCGCAGTAACATCCTGTTTCAATGGTGTACAGCTGTTTCTGCCTCACTGTGTTTCTTCTTTTTGTATCTTTTCCCAGGCTTTTTGTATCTTCTCACAGTGCTTTGTAGCCAGTGGAAGAAGTGGTAAAGTCTTCGAAATATTTGATCTGAAGTCTTGATCCAAAACAGTGCACTCAGTGACCATCTTTCAAATGAATTCAGTGAACTTTGGATCGGTATCTAATCATAAAAGGCAGGGAGCAGTGAGAGTCTACTTTTTTCCACTGCAAAGCTACATGGTTTTTTTATCTTCTTTTGAAGGCCCATGGGCATTTAAATCTGCTTCTCAGACTTCCCTGTGGTGTGGCATGGTCAGACGGGTGCTGCAACAGCAGCAGCAGCACTGACTTACGGAGTTCCTGTCCGTGTTGGATGAGGTCAGGATTTCACAAGCCGTTGGGCTCAGCAGCAAGACTTTGCTCCATCTCTACCTGCCCTTATTTCCCCTTCTCCATTCCAGGCTTCCCACTCAGTTGGGCTAACACTGTGGCTGGTGGGATCCCACCCTAGCTGGGCTTGGAGAACCCATTTGGGTTGTAACTCCTTATTTCCCTCCTCTCCCCCAAATTTCCATGCTCTTTTTTTTAAGCTGGACTCTACCCCTTATTGGTTTTACAGTTTGGCCATGCAAAGAGCCATGTTGGCAGAGCTGCAGGTGAACAGCAAGGAGTGAGGAGCAGGGGAGTCAGGGGAATAAACCAGAGACTGTTTGAAGGGTGTTTTCTCCTGACTAGTCAATGCAGAAGCCAAGGAAATTGAGTTAACCCAAAAGACTAAATTGGGAGGCTCCTGCTCAGGCTCCAACTTTTACTCTGTGAGGATTTCCACAAAAATTGCTGCTGCTGCTCCCGGGAAGGAAGTGTGAGCGCAGCCTAACTCTGTCAGCCTCTGACTCCAAGGCAGGCCCATCTGGTGATGGATCTCTTTCAAACATGAAGTAAATTTGGACTGATTTACTTCCAGAGTACTTCCAGAGCTGAATACTCAGTTGACTCTGAACCAGGCAGTGTTATAACTGTGTTTATTTTAGTTGTTTGTCTTTGCAAATCAGCTCAGACTGAAGGCAGAGAAAGATTTGCATGAATGATTGCAAACAAAAAACTGCTGATTTCCCCAAACTCTAGTTAATTGACCATCTCCCTGCTCTAGGAAAAACAGATGGAAACTGTGGCCAGAAAAATAATTTTTAAAATAAAATCTTTGAAACACCAACAAAGAACCTGCAGCCCAAGTCCATAGCAACGGCTGTCCTTTGGGGATCTTTAGTTTTCATTCAGAATAGGGAGCAGAGCAGGGCATTCATGACCCTTGGACCTCACTTCTTGGCTGAGAGCCACCCAATTGTTGCTCATTATAAACATCGCCTCCTCGTCCTTGGCACTGATAGGTTTTCCCACGGAGGGTCAATGCCAGCAAGACCAAAGGCTTTCTGAGGGTTTCTCAAAGAAAGAGGTCATGTCTGAAAACCAGAGTCCGAGTGGCAAGCCAAGGAAAGGCTTCTGCAACAAGTGATCTAGGAGAGACAGAAAACCCTTTGTCTGAGGAGGAAGCTCTTTGACCTGAGTTTCAAAGAATATCTCTGAGGAAATGCCTGTCCAGTCTTTGAGTATACCCAAGGAATCCTCCTCCCGTTGTGTTTTTACAATTTGGATTGCAATTTTATTCCAGTGTATAAACCAAATCCAAGGTCTAAGTCTCTATTCCCTGTTGGTCTCTTGGCTGTTCACATAGGAGGGATGAGGAAAGAACATACAAATGTCCTCATTTGCACTTCTTGTGAAGTGAAGGCTGTATTGTGCAGTCCAGACAATGGGGGAGATTAGTCTACTTGAAAGAAGTTGTATATTAAAGATAATCTTTGGGAGATGGCTAGTCCTGAGGGAGGAATATGAAGCCTGTGTCAATGCCTGAGGAAGAGAGAGATGCTTAGTGTTTCACTGCAGGCTACCCCTTGACATTCATCTGCTGGCCCTGGTCTCCAGGCTGATGATATGACAAATGTTCCTCTTCAGCTGCTGGAAGAAAGAAGCAGTTTGTACAATGACTGTGCTGGAGTTGGAACTGTTTCTGGATTCAGTGAGAAAAATTATTACAGAAAATGATAGGATAGTGTTTTTGAAACTCCTGCTGTCACCATTTCAGGTAAGAGGATCCAAGGAGTTTGCCCTGTAAAGTGAGGACTCTGAGGAAGCCTGTGCACTTCAACCTAGTGATTCTTTTTTTCCAAGACAGAAGTTATTTCAGATGCCCTGGGGGACAGAGAACATTGTCTTCACTTGCCCTTACATATCACAACTTACAGAAAACTTCCCTACAAATTAAGGATGTGATACCAAACATCAAAAGCCATGACTACTGTATGTGCTTCAGGAAAAGAACATGAGACATCAAGGGACATCTCTTTGATTTTATTTTTTTCTCTACAGTTTTAAATCACTCCACAGTTTCCAACTGCAGGGATATTCCTGCAATGACTGAAAATACATTAGGATATTTTATGAAAACAGTGATATTTTCTCCCCACCCTTTCAAGGCAGACTCAGATCTTCTCACCTCCAGTTCCATGAGCACTTGCAGCTGTCCTAGGTTTCACAGGGAATGTCTTGAAGTGTTTCTCTATTTGAGCTTCATAGATGTGAGCTTCATAGCTTTACCACCCAGAAGGTGTGTGTAGCCAGTCCTTGCCACACCAGGCAGTGATTAGAAATTAGATAGCTTAATCCTCAGCTATGAGGGAACCAAATAATGGTGTATATGAAAAAGAGAGGCATTACGTGCTCCACCAAGGGGTCAGCCGCTCAGGAAGTACACCACCTTACTTCATGCACTCTTTTTTCCTACCTCAGGCTTTGCTGTTATCACTCACCACATCTTTTTTAAATCTTCCAGGTCATTGCATGAGTCATGTCTTGGTTGAGGCCTGCCTTCTTGAAGGAGGACACAGTTTCACCATGGCTGAACCCAGTTCAAATCCAGCTGACCATCAGTCCGTGCTTGCTCCCACCCCAGCCAATTCTGTTATCAGGCAGTGGAGTGGTTCAAGGAATTGATCCGGCTGAAAATGAGTTTAGCAAAAAAATAAACAATTTTAAGCTCCTTGAAGTGGCTTATTTTCCAGTTGCTATACTAATTATTTCTGGCACAAATGAAAAGGTAGGAAGGCGATCTACGAAGACAGACTATCTGGGTGATTCAGCATCCTGGAGGATCTTTAAGGTCAGGTTAGACACAGCCATAGTGATTCCGTGCTTGCTGTTGGATAGGGGTTTTTCAAGAGTTGTGGACAGAGAGTTTCTTTCTCAACAATGGTAAAAAAGCAGAACTCTGTGGGAAAGCAGGCTCAAATGTCTTTATAGAATCATAGAACTGTTAGGGTTGGAAGGGACCGTAAAGATCATCTCATTCCAACCCCCCTGCCATCAGCAGGGACACCTTCCACTAGACCAGGTTGCTCAAAGCCTCATCCAACCTGGCCTTGAACACTTCCAGGGAGGAGCAGCCACAGCTTCTCTGGGCAACCTGTTCCAGTGTCTCACCACCCTCACAGGAAAGAATTTCTTCCTAATATCTAATCTAAACCTGCCCTCTTCCAGTTTAGAACCATTGCCTCCATCGATGAGTTCCATAGAAATGTTTTGAAGGTCTTGCAAAGGTTGAAATGTGAGCAATGTTCTGCTTGCACAGATCAGAGCGCAGGTAGCCAACCTGAGAATGCAAATTCAGATATTTTTTTTTCTACTTTGAGAGAGCTGAGACCATCCTAACACAGTCTTCTAATTTACCGAGCTTGCTGCACAGACTGCTGTAAGATAAACATGCCCGAGAATAGCTGGGGCTTGCTGACTCAGCAATAGCAACTCTGGTGCTTCCCACGTCCTGCTGCTTTGCATCCTCAGCGCTGGTGTCACCGCTTTCAATCACAGACGTGTCACCTCCCATGGTCGGGAAATGCAGACGGGGAGATGAGCACGTGCACCCCGCTGCGCACACGTTGGGCCACAGCGGCAGCGAGGGGATCCTGGCCGTTGCGCAGCAGCGGTGCCCTTGCGGCTCACACAGCTGCTCTGCACCCGAGGCTGGGGTGTCCCCTGTGCGGCAGTGGCAGATGTCAGACACGGCAATTTAGGGGACAGGGTGCCACTGCAGCCCCAGCCTGCAGGCCATGAAAGAAAGGGCACAAAGCAAGACTGCATCTGTTCTGGAACAAAGGACATCTGTCCCTGGCCTGAGCAGCTTTTTGGCATGATTTCACAAGGACAAAGGCTCAGGTTGACTGATACAAGGCTGGTACTCCATAAAACACGTCATAGGGTCTTAGGCTGTCCAAATGTGTGCTGGCAGCGAGACGGGGCTCTGGCAGGCGTGAGGTTTTGTTCTTCCATCTAAGGAGAGAGTGTAGCACGGGATGGGGACCATCCTGCGCACAGCCTTTAACCACACATCTGCCCATGTTTTAGGATCTCTTTGTGCTGCTGAAACCTAGACTACTATCAGATTATAGACAACAGATGTTCTGTTCAAGTAGTTTTGTGTGTGACATCCTCATAGAAGGAAAATTTACTTTGCTTCTTTAGGAGCTGGGTTCATCTGTTGCTTTCTTCAGGTTGTTAAGTTTTAGTTGTGGGCAACTTATTTATTGAAAGGCTGCAAACCACAGATGCACATCTGCCTTCTGCATGAATGTGAGTCTTACAGGAGAAAATCTTTTAGAAAGGACAGATTTTTAATGTGCCTTCAGTAAAGTGTTCTGGAATGAAGCTGACCATAGCACATTCTAATTATTAGCTTGCTTAGCATCACTGTTAAAAAAGACGCTGTGCCTCCTTCCCTCCTCTGCTGGTGCCAGTAGGGGCTGTAATGCTTTTTAGCTGAGGGGATCACAGCAGAAAATTTTGTAGCAGTGTGTGTGCATGTGTGCACTCAAGTATAGTGCAGTGGAGATCTGAGGAGAATAGTAGCATACAAAACCAGAACAGTCTGGGTTCTTCATTACTAAGGTTGTACTATCAAGCTGAGTATATGTAGTTGTTATATACTGAAAAACAGAAGCAAATGATCATTAACATTTTAAGACCTTGTAATTTTTCCTTGTGCATTCCTTTTTATGTTCAGCCCAAGTTGCCACATGACTGTTTCTGTGGCTGTGGGGAACAGGCAGTAAAATTCTCCCTGTGGGCTGCTGCACGAGTGTACAAATGCACCAGAACTCTGTAGTGCATTTAGACATTAAACCCACCAAAAATCTATGGAAGCTTGTTACACGGTACCTCTTAATCACATGCTGGCTCCATTGTGTTATGCCACCCATACTTGATAGTGCTAAGACAGAACCATGAAGAAAGATTTTAGCCTGGTTTATAAAGCTCTGGTGGGGATGGTGTACCCACTGTCCTGCAGGTAAGAGCCCCTGACCTTGCATTTCATGATAGTTGCTGAAACTGTTGGCTTTGCCCAGCTGTTTAAGCAGCTGATTTTCCTCCTGCATCCTTGAAGAAAAAGAAAATAAAGTGTCTTGCAGGGAACCAAGACCAGAGATATGTATTCCCACTCTACTCAATGAATAGGAAATATGACTGAGAAAAAGAAGAATTTCAGAACTGTAACATTCTGCTAGATGGCTTGAAATTTAACACCTGCTAATGCATCTGCTATGTCTGCAGCCTTAACAGAGAGGTGTGAGGCACAAAATTCACACTGGGATCCAGATGAACTCTATATTCCACAAAGTACAGAGTTAAAATAAAGAAAGTGAAATTGTTCTTGTGTATACAAGGGTGTCCAGATAGAATTTCAAATGTCCAGTGGTGGTATGAGAAACTGCAATTGAGAGAATGGTTAAAAAAACCCATCTAATTTTCAGCTGCCAGCTGAAGATTTTCTTCTGCAGCACAATTTGTTACACACTGCTGTTTGGTGGCTTTTGCAAACACACATCTACGGTAGCACTTCTGGGATTTGAGCAGTCTGCAATGTTAGAGCCCCTGTTCATTTCCTTTAGCCCTCAAAGTGACAAAAGGCACGGTAAGTGCAAAGACATATGTGGAGAGTTCTCACTGTCTGGCTTTATTTTCCTCTAGCTTGAGAGCCTAAAATTAAATTGCAGGCATCATATGCAGCCAGTGGGACCTTCAGAGAGTGACTGAGAGTGCCTAAATGATGGAGCTTTCCTCTCTCCATTCCCTTATACAAGCAGTCTAAGCTTGGGCAGCATAGATTCTCCACTTGAACTGAGCTGATCTGCTGGATCCCGAGACTGCCCTGGAGTCCTTCCTACCAACTTTATCCAGTTCCTGGCCACCTCTGGCCAGAGGGGTGGCCCTGGCTGGCACTTACTGAGCACAGGAGACAGAGCCCTCCTCCGCATCATCGTGTTTTCATCTGAAGCCACTTTCACTGGCAAAGGATGAACTTCTTGAATGCTCTTCCTGGTTCTTACATGGGAAGCTACTGTTGGGTTTAATTCATGGCCTACACAGATGTCAATATGCTCCATCAACAGGTGAGATAAAGCCATCAATTTTGGCATAAATCAGCTTGGTAGAGGCTTGCGGGCACAGAAAGGTGCTAGTGCCACCTTCAGCACCACCATTCTCATTTTTGTTTCATTCTTCATTAGTTATAGTGATAAATCAGATCAGGAAACTTACTGGAGTTAAAAATATCCTGATTTAAAACCTGGATCAATTCTCTGATCAGTTCACCTTGTGATGTTTATAGCTGCATTATATAACCACATCCCAAATAAACGTTCCCTAAGAACAAAGTTATACCACCTGAGGTTTGTTCAAACACGAGTTTCTAATCAGTAAGTGTCCTGGCACCACTGAGGGGCTAGTGAAGTAGTGGAAATAAATAGCTATGAAGGGAATGGGAGCTGGTGGAGGTTCACATGGTGTGGTGGGTTGACCCTGGCTAGAG
>NW_010308942.1:0-1441 GCF_000700745.2 Antrostomus carolinensis
TATCTATCTATCTATCTTTCTGTCTATCTATTTATAGACATCTAAAGACAATTTAACCTAAAAGGAAATCAGGTAGGATTATAAAAGAGCAATGTAATGCTGCTCAAAGAATCCATGCTGCAGCTAGTTTATGGCTCTCTGAAATCTGGATCTGAATTTTACTTTTCTGTAGCATCATCTCAGGAATTCAAAATAACCAGAAATGAAAGTCCTGGAGAATAAGAAGCTTCATAAGTGGTCTGTACAAATCTTACAGAAAGGCTTTGACAGAATTGGTGATATTTTCTTGTGTCTAGTGCTGTGACATACAAATAAGGTTATCCCTCTGTTATGCCAATGTAAACCCAGTATATGCATTGAATACTTAAAGAAATAGTTCATGATTGTTAAAGTTTTATGAAATGTCATTAAAAAATTGTCAAAAGTGAAAAAAAATTGAAAAAAATCTGTTCTTCCATTAAAGTAAATGTCTGCACTATATCTGATGGGTAAAAACCCCATGTTTGGAGGAAACATGCACAAGCTGCATTAGGACAGGTTTCATCTTGATACAGGAAAGAGAATTTTTAAGATGAGAATAATCAATCACTGGAACAACCTCCCCAGGGTTGTGGTAGAGTCCCCGTCACTGGAGGTTTTCTAGAAGCAACTAGATAGGGTGCTAGATAATCTCATCTAAACTCCCTTTCCCACAAAATGTTGAGCCAGATGTTCTGTCAAGGTCCTTTCCAATCTGAGCTGTTATATAATTCTACAATTCTATTATATTTGCTTCTGCCAAAGAGTTTGGGCAGGGAAAATAAATAGAAATTCTCTATTAAAAAAAAAAAAATCATAGAATCATAGAATCATAGAATGGTTTAGGTTGGAAGGGACCTTAAAGATTATCTAGTCTAATGCCCCATGCCATCAGCAGGGTCGCTTTCCATTAGAACAGGTTGCTCAAAGCCTCATCCAGCCTGGCCTTGAACACTTCCAGGGAAGGGGCATCCACAACTTCTCTGGGCAACCTGTTCCAGTGTCTGACCACCCTCACAGTGAAGAACTTCTTCCTAATATCTAATCTAAACCTACCTTCTTTCAGCTTAAAGCCATTACACATTGTTTTGTCATTAACTGCCCTTATGAAAAGTCCTTCTCCAGCTTTCTTGTAAGCCCCCTTCAGGTACTGGAAGGCTGCTATAAGATCGCTCCAGAGCTTTCTCTTTCCAAGGCTGAACAGCCCCAACTCTTTCAGCATATCCTCATAGGAGAGGTGCTCCAGTCATTGGATCATCCTCGTGGCCCTTCTCTGGACTTGTTCTAGCTGCTCCAGGTCTCTCTTGTGATGGAGGCTCCAGAACTGGACACTGTACTCCAGGCGGGGCCTTACAAGAGAGGAGTAGAGGGGAAGAATCACCTCACTCAACCTGCTGGCCACGCTTCTCTTGATGCAGCCCAG
>NW_010308942.1:1704-2019 GCF_000700745.2 Antrostomus carolinensis
AGCAGACCACATGCTTGGTGTCATCAACAAACTTACTGAGGGTGCACTCAATCCCACTGTCCATGTCACTGACAAAGATGTCAAAGAGCACCGGTCTCAATACTGACCCTTGAGGGACACCACTCGTCACTGGTTTACACTTGGACTTTGAGCTGTTGACCACAACTCTTTGAATATGACCATCCAGCCAGTTCCTTATCCACCGAGTGGTCCATCCATCAAACCCACCTGTCTCCAACTTAGAGACAAAGATGTCATGTGGGATGGTTTCAAACGCCTTGCATAAGTCCAGGTGGATGACATCATTTGCTTTAG
>NW_010308943.1:0-4213 GCF_000700745.2 Antrostomus carolinensis
TTATTATTATTTTAAAGGTTTTCCAGATCTGGCAAGTCTTGTGCATCACACCCAGCTAGCACCAGGACCCACACCAGCACAAGCGGTGCCACTGTACAGACCCCACTGCTGCTCCAGACCCATACTCTCTTCCCGTGTTGCAATCCCCCCTATCACACCCAAAATCTCACCCCTTGGAATAAAACTCTCATCTGCCTGAGACAAAGCTCCTGCCAGAGCACCAGAGCTAGGGAGTGAAAAAGGAGCTCACCTGGAGCGATCCAGCCCATGGGAACATCACCCCTCTCCTCTCCCATCATCACTGAAGGAAAAAGCAGTGTCCATTGGGGATCCAGGGGCTTAGGGCACAGGCTGCTTTTTCAAGGACTTAAAAAGACGTTTCCTTTCCAGAAAAGGCAATAGCTCCAGTTCTGCACTGGCTTATCACTGATTTCAGCCTTCTCAGAGGAAAGCATGAATCAAGGACCAACCCAATGATCCCGCAACTCGTTTAGTGTAGGTATTTTCCCCCAGGAGCTATTTCCATGCTTGCACAGGGCTTCCTCATCTGGCCCAAGCAAAGCACAAAGGTGACCCTACATACAATACTGAGGAGCAGCCAAGATGCTTCTTTCTGGGAGCTTCAGGGGACTCCTGCCTTCCCCTCCTCCACAACGGGGGTGTTCCAAGCCATCCCTGGGGATAAACGCCTGGGAGATGGGTGTCTTTGAAGGGGCGTGACAAGCAAGTCCCTGCACAGGATGTGGCCATGATTGGCATTTCCAAAGGTGGAGGAGTGTGCTGTGACTGCTCCCAGCAGCATCTGGCACGGCTGGTGACAAGCTGCTTGTCATGTCACTTAGAGATGAGAGGCTGCAATCTCAAAAGGGACCCTCTGAACACCAACGCCATGACACAAAAGCAGCAGTTCAAAGCCCCCAGTTTCCCTCCTAGGGAGACAGCCTGGCTGGTTATGACACTAATTTATTGTCAGATACCTTTAAAAAAAATAAAAAATAAAAAATTACAGTCAAAGGGGTTTGTGTTTGAATCCCTTTGGCTGCATTGATAATGGCATTACACCTTACCCGGGCAGTAATGAAGGATACCAATAAAAAAAGCTTTGAACGTAAAGTTTGGTCTCCTAACAACTTATTTACTCTCCTGGCAATGGGCCAGATTAATTCAGGGTGTAATTTCATGGACTTCTGAATTTCATCAAGCTGAGAGGTTGACTGTATAAAACAGTTGACAGGTATCAGTAGAGGGGTGATCCTAGGTCAGTCCTAACCATCAATATAGACACCCCTGAGGCTCTTCACAGCACATTCCTCTACCCCAGCCCTGTCTGCAGAGGAGATTTTATTGTCTTTGATGTTTTGCTCTAAAGTCACAGTGTTGCAGGAACTTTGCTGTGCACACATCCACCTACAGGAACTGGGTGAACTGAAAGACTAGTAAGGAATTACAGTGGTCATCTATAGATGTCCCCCTGAAACCTGGTAATTTGGTAGCTTGTCAAAATAGACTGGTGGTCTCAGTTCAGCTTTCGACAGAGACACTATCTACATTGCAACTTTGGCAGCAGCACTGGAGATCTTAGAGGAAAGTCAAGTGGCATCTAAACTGCTGGTCTTATGCATTTCCAAAGACTAGACATCCAACAGTCATGGAAAAGATGGAGTGAAGCACTACTGCTGCCTTTGAGAAGCAGCTGGCCCACCCCAAGCTTTGGTGACTCCTTTACTGTCAGCCAAAAGGAGACGAATGGTTGTTTGGCTGGACTGTGTCTGCAATTTCTAAAGAGTTAATGGAGCTTCTTGGCTGAATTCTCAGTGTGATGTTACTGTTTATCCATATTACGGGCTTGTGTTTAAACATCGTAATGACTCTGGTAATATGTTTCCAGCTGCTCACCACCCTGGATAGCCAGTTATTAAAAATAAACTTACATAAACACAGCATTTCTTTTGCACAGCTCATCTGTTTTGCCCGTGTGCTCATGCTAAGAGGTCACCAAGAAATGTTTGTCACATCGTTGTCTGTTCCTATGGAAATTACTTCCCTATCATCAGAAGATTATTATGTCCTGGGGCTGTGGCCAGGTGGTGAAGAAGAGGGAGACAGCACAGAAGGAGGTAGCACAGGAGGAGGTAGTAGACTCAAAGATTTTTTTCATGTACGTACATTTATTCTGTATTGCTTAGAGAGACATTTTCTCCCCTTTACTGAACATTGATCTCCAGTTTGATGATGGGTTTCAACAGTTGAGCTGCTGCCTCCTGAACTTCACTAAAAGTTCACTGGGTGAGTGGGGAATGGAGGAAGATTAATTCAAGTGATCTGAATGGTTAGCCTTTCTATTGGAAATGATTGTCTATGGAGTAGTATAGCAAGATATCATTAATCTGGAAAGGTCAGTTATGAAGAAATATTGATTTCAGAAGTTTGGTTTGATTACATCACTGTAAAGTGTGACATTAAAATCCCAGCTGCTTGTGCGCCTGGTCTGAGACCAATGGAAAATGCAGGTTTGCATTTGCTTCCCATTTTTTTGTTTCTTTATTTAAAAAAAGACAAAGAAGAAAGTATTTCCAATGGCATTAACTACTCAGAGTAAATTGTTACTTGACTGGGGTTGACGGTTGGTTTCTTTTAAAAGGATACTGTCAAAATGCTTAGGCCCAACATTTATAATCAAGCTGAAGGAATTTCCTGATGATTATAAAGAAAATGTTTTGCACCATCAACACCAGCCAGGCTGTGACCACCAGGACAAAGCTGCCCATGGCACCTCTGGGACTAGGACAGTTTAGAAAGGTGGGTAGGATTTCCAGTGTATTACTTACAAATATTTCAAGGAAATGTTCACAGATATTTCTCACTTTTTATAGCCAGTATCGCAGTGTTACGATCACCTCGAAGTTAAGCCCTTTCTAAACAAAGTGCCAGTAAAAGAGCATTATTCATTAACTGTTCAATAGCAATCTTCTGCTGGGAGAAGGATTAGACTCATCATAATCTTCTCCTCTGTTCCAAACCAGACACAAAGCATGCTTCAGCTCACAGGCAAAGGAACGCGGGTTTTCTAACACCAAACCCCAGCTGCAGAAGGGCTCCTCTCCCTGGCATCATTCTGCAAGAGCCAGCTGGCCCCTGCCACACCAGCACCTTGAGCACAGAGAGCAGGAGGAAAGTCCAGACCACGTGTCTGAGAATCTCACCTGCAAAACAGAACCTGTCCCAAGCACAGCTTGTTGGTCACCAGCTGGCTGGAGATGCTTGGAAGAGCGCACTGCTTTCCCCAGTGTTAATTTTGGCTGGAGTGGGTTTGGGCTGCAAGAGGCAGGTTCCTGCCTTGCCTGTTATTCACTCCATGTATCAGCCATGGATGTTTTCTGTGACACATGGTTTCACAACTTTGGGTGCATGAGGGATGCACAGAGTGAGGAATCCCTCTGTGCAGGTTTGTTATTAGTTCAGCTGCTGCTGACACTTGAATTTCACCTACAAAATCCAGAGCAAGGTCTGAATTGGGAAGGCAAAAGTGGTGAAACCACCTCAGGCACCTCTTGTTTGATTCAGCAAAACAGGAAAGACTGTTTTACAGCGCTGCAACAATGCAGCGTCCCACAGAGGAAGCTCAGTTCTGAAAAGCATTTTGCAGGGAAGCATTTGTAAAGTGAGCCAAGGTGAAGGGTGAAGCAGAACAGAACCAGGGATATGTGACCAGGGATGAGAGCTGCTCCCCTTGGAAAGCTGGGGATGGAAACCTGAGCTGGAAAAACCCACCCCTGGTATGGTCCTGCTGAAAAACCCCAGAGCTGATATCACCAAGTTACTGCTGAGTGTTTAATCATGGCTGTTTCACAGGGTAAATGCATTTTCTTTCTGTTTATTATTCTGCTTTTGCCATGTACCTGCTTCACTAAAAGTTTTAAATGAAACAACTGCCATTAAAATACCATCAAACAGGATTTTATAGTTCTCCCTTTTGCTGCAAGTACCTAACAACTTATAAAAATTTATTTTGCACTGTGCTCAGTTCCATTAAAAGGCTACTGGGGTTTATTTTTAGGTTTTATCTCAGCACTGAGTTACCTAGCTTGTAACAGTCAAGGTTTTGTTTTGTCACCTCAAGGCCTAATCATAGTGGGATTTGCTGACATTAAGAGTCAGCAAATTATCTACAGGCATCAGCTATGTAGAAATGCTTCCAACCGACACGGGGTAT
>NW_010308943.1:4230-8687 GCF_000700745.2 Antrostomus carolinensis
CACATGCTCTCTTCTGGTGCAAGTGCCAGGAAAGGAGTAATTACTTCACATCAACATCCCGATTTCCAGCACTTTGATCAGAACACTTTGAATTGTAAATATTGCCAAAAAGTGGCATCTATCAGTTGTCATGAAAGGGGTCTTTGCCCACTGAATGCCATGTGCTAAACCAGAGAGGGCTGAAGTCATCTCCCGACTGGCCCCGAGAGGCTTTGAATGCTCCTTCAAAGCGGAGGCTGTTGTCAACAGGAGCCCAGATCACAGGGGTGAGGCAGCAGGGATTGCCACTGCAGGGAAGTGCTAACTGCAGCCCAAACCCAGCTCTTTCCAGCAAAGCACACGCTCAACTTCTAAAGATGTGTCTCAGCCCCACTGGAGCCAAGGAGGCTCAGGCCCCCGCCTGCAGAGCCGTCCGTGCTTTAGCACCTTGGAGCAGATCTGCTGGGCTGCAGCCAGGGAAAGCTGTGCTGGCAGCCAGATGTGCCATGTCCACAAAACAAAGGTGTTTGTGGCATGGGTAGGTGCACCCAGCCTGGCTTCAAACTAGCTGGAGGGGTAACAGGAAAAGCAGAGATGCTACTACAGGGTACAAAATAAGACTGTGCCCCTCCAATCCCCAAAGGCCTCATACACAAGGTGATCACGGGGTGAAATGAAAGCTATAAAATCAAATCCCCAGTGCTTTTCAGCATTAATACTTATTTTGTACAAATCATCTTCATTCGCACTGTGGGGAGAGAACCAGCTCTGCACAAGTGTTTGTACAGCACCCAGCACGTGGGTCCAGGGCTGCCCATCCCACCACAGTGGTGCTGCCAGCATCACCCAGCGCACACTGCTGCAAAAACCCAGCCTGCAGTGTGAAAGGATGTATGCTACAGGGAAGCCCTGCCCTATAGCCATGGCTCTCCAGTAGGAATGCACAGTCTGCTGGTAGAGGAGCACCACTACCACCCAGCAGCATCCCACGAGGGAAAACGATCACAGGTGGTGTCATCTTGCTAGTAGGAACCAAAGCTACTTAGGAATTCATCCCCTCTAGGATCTCTACAGGCTCCTTTGACTTTTGAATGGTCACTGCCCTTGTCGCAGTCCATTCCAGGAACATTTCACTGCCCTGGACACCTGTGCCACAGCCTCTGTGGCTTGAGTGTCCCTCATGCATTTAAAATATCCTTTATGGCTGTTAGGAAAGAGAAAATTAAAGAGAATGGCACTTATAGGACATCAAAGATACAAAAGGCCTCTTTATCCGGGAGACATCTCTGCATTTGGGGCAGTATTTTACCTGTTTAAATGGCTTCTTCTAGAGCCCTTAAGCACAGTGTTGTGCCAGCTAAGTATGGATTTTTAATTAAGCCCCCCTTCCTCCCTCCCCTATTTTGCACATAACTATAATTTTACAGGTTAAGAAATCCCCTTAATATCTAGCTAGAGGTTTAATGGTATATGCTCTTTAAAGAGCCCTCCCCTCAACCACTGTGATGTATTAATAGCTCCGAGATGATAATTTTTACAGTCTTCTAGGACTGATGTCTGCTGTTAACACTTGGTGATCATGTCAAGGGAGGGGGGATGGGAACTATACCTGTTAGCTGGTGTTTTAACATTTGGCTTTAATCTTTTTAATTAACACAACTTCATGGGAAAAAGAACAGCAGTGCTCAATGCACAAGCCTTCCCACCTGGGGAGGAGGTGAGCAGCTCCCACTCCTGCAGTGTGGATGCTCCTCATTCCCAGCAAAAGGAGCATCACTGGTCCCCACTGACACCCACTGCAGAGCCCTGGGTTAGGCTGTGGCCACAAATGCCTGGGGGTGCTGCAGTGACAGAGGAACATGCAGGAGAAGCTGATTTAAAACCTTAGATGCTTGCATAATTAATATGTCAAGTAAATATCTGAGTAAGGTTGCCATGGTATCAGGGACGTATATCATCTTGGCCATGTGTGCGCACAGAAAAATATAGGAAAACTTGCAAAGTACCTTGTTTTGACAAACGTGACCGAAGATAAGGTTCCGCTCTGGGTGTTGATGAGGTTTTGTGTTTAAGAGCACTATGTGGTTGTGATCCTAGGAGAGATGGTTGCTGCTGTCCTGGGTCAGACAGGACTGTCTCCTGCAGTGATTGGTGATGGATCCTCAGGAAGAGTAGAAGGAAGAGGGCATGTGTATGGTGCTACTTCAGAAATGCTCTTCCACAAAACTTAGAATCACAGAATCATTAAAGTTGGATTATCAAGTCCAGCTGTCAACCCAACACCACCATGCCCACTAACCCATGTCCCTCAGCACTATGTCTACACAACTCTTCAATCCCTCCAGGGATGGGGACTCCACCACTGCCCTGGGCAACCCCTTCCAATGCCTCAGAACCCTTTCAGCAAAGAAATTCTTCCTCAGATCCAATCTCAACTGCCCTGGGCACAACTTGAGACCATTTCCTCTTGTCCTGTCACTTGTTACTTGGGAGGAGAGACTGACCCCCACCTTTCTATGCCCTCCTTTCAGGTAGTTGTAGAGAGCAAACTCACCTGCCCAGACCCAAGCCCGCTCTTGCATCTTTCCCAGCCTTTTCTCTGGTACCGCATGAATCTGGTCCATCTCTTCTCTGCCTGTTGTGACACCCTGAAGTCAGTGAACAAGTCCTTGAATCACTTACATGTAAGCAGTACAGTCTTATGCTGCCCCAGTCAGCGTAGAAACTCTGTCCTTTTCTACTGTTTCCACTTTTCAGTCACCACTGCACAGGGCAGTGAAATGTTCCTGGAATGGACTGCGACAAGGGCAGTGACCATTCAAAAGTCAAAGGAGCCTGTAGAGATCCTAGAGGGGATGAATTCCTAAGTAGCTTTGGTTCCTACTAGCAAGATGACACCACCTGTGAGACAACAGAAAAGAACCCTCTCTTCTTAAAGGCTCTGCAAAAGGATGGTCTGTATGAAAAGGCAATCTCAAACCCAGCCTGCAGTGTGAAAGGATGTATGCTATAGGGAAGCCCTGCCCTATAGCCATGACTCTCCAGTGGGAATGCACAATCTGCTGGCAGAGGAGCACCACTACCACCCAGCAGCATCCCACAAGGGAAAACCATCAGTTTAGGCTGGTTTAGAAGATACTTTTCTCAAGTGCAGTCCCCACTTGTAACAACACCCACTCTCTCTGCTGCAGGCCATGGCAAAACAGGCAAAAGCAACAAAACCACCAAAGGTAGATTTAAGTATTGAATTAAGGGTTGGAGCAAATGCAATTTTCTTGTTATTGCAGCAGGTGAGGCATGCACTAATCATGAGTTAGAGCTGAGCTCGTGCCCCTTTCTCCTGCACCAGGAACCCTGCCAGCACAGCGGTGTTAGGTAGGACATGCATTTTCCTACACCCTTTGCTGACATTAAAAGCATCAGCAATCGAGGCCAGGCTTATCTATAAGATAGAGTGGTGGGCAAATATACTCAAACACAGGAAAACAAGGTGACACCAATGCCTACCCAACTTGCACAGTCCCAACCTAGGGTAACAGAAGTGTAGGACTAAATATAGCTTCTCAGCCAGACTTTGATACAGGAGTTTATATCAGTAGAAGGTCTCATGCCTCCTACTCTGCTAAAGGTTTAACTCTACATATGACCCAACTTACAAAGAATTCCACTCATTCATATATTCTTTGGAAGTGGATATAACCAGCCCATAAATTATGCATAGCTTCTAAAACAGTTTGGTTTGAACTGAGAGGGAACACATTCAAATGGAAGCTGATGACTTCGACTTTGAAAGATGGGACCAATTACAAGAAACAATAAACAACATGGCTCATACAAGACTGCTCAGGCCAGTGCAAGGTGGGAATCCCCAAACCCAGAAGCAACCCCTGAGACAGAAAGACTGCCCTCATCTGACTCAGACACCTGAGCAAAGCTGATAAACTTGAGTTGAGATTTCTTTTAGTGCAATGAAAATCAGGTTAAGGGCTTCTTCATGTAGACAGGTGTTCATTAATATTGCATATCTGTACAGTTCTTGGTCCTGGAGGGTGGACCTAGGAACAGGATATCATCTAGTCTGACCCATACCAGCACAACATCGAGAGGTCTTTATCTAGCAGCCCACAAGAGAAGATCTGGGTACAGCTGACAGTAAGAGCAGCACTCAGTCACACCAGTCTTCAACTGTACCTTTGCTTTAGTGCAAGAAAGAGGAGAGTCAGCGTGGGCTCTCCATCACCTTGTGCCATGTGGAGTCATGTATGTGGGTGCAGACAGGCCCAGTCAGAAGACACATTCCCTTGGTGTGATGGTACAAGTGGTGTTTTGAAAGATTTCTCCTGATAACATTGAATGTAGTCCCCATGAACAGAGAAACTGAGTTCTCCATAGGAAGTGCCCGATTTTAGAAAGCAAAAGGTAAGAGCAAGAATTAGGCTTCTGGGTCACAAGGGGAGTCATGAAACCTGGGTTCCATT